>NC_028637.1:58398124-58399468 GCF_001406875.1 Solanum pennellii
CATATATAAAATGTCCACGTATAAAGTTGAAAAATTATTGTAAAAGAAAATCTTTATTTTAAATTTGAGGTGGAAAAAAACATATTAACAAATAATGTTAAATAAATAAATTGTTATTTTAATGTTTACTTTGATAAAAAAAATAGTAAAATTCAAAATTTGACGTAATATAAGATAAAGCCAAATATTTAGGGATAAGTGATAACAGTTATCTTAAAAACAGTAAAAGAGTAACTTTTTTTTCAATCTCTATTTATTTGTACATTCTTTTATTGAACATGTGGAAAGAAGTTCAAAAGATGATAGAAATACGGTGGGCTGATGTGTTTAGAGAGGAGGCAAACAAACGATTTCCATTATCATTTACAACAACATAACTTTGAAAAAAAATTCACATCTTTGAAGGGATGAATAATGTGATACCGACCAAGTCGTTTAACATTTTTCTAATACACCAAGAACAAAGCAGAGGAGGGGTTTTGTCAAGAAGGCTTTTCAATTAATTTTAGAATGGAAGAATCGAAGAAATGACCTGGTGATATCAATTAGTGTTGATATCATTCACTTCATAGTGACGTTCGTTATTTGCTCCTTTTATAGCAAAAATATTTATATATTAACTTTGTATCACATGATTGCTGATAGTAATTGGTTTGAAAATTGGCAGATTCTAATTGATGGTAAAAATTATAAAAGTTAGACTTTTTTCTATTATATTTAAGAAATACCTTAACATTTTTTTTCATTCATTTTTTCTCAGATTTTTGAGGATAAATATTATCTCTAATTTAAAATGGTTCTTCACTAGAAGAAAAACTTATGAGAAGTTTGAAAGTATTGTAGCCAAGATTTTTATATATTATATAACTAGTTAACATGTTTGGGCTTCGTGCGATACTAACAACTGTTTTAAAAATTATTTTTTAATAAATTATCACGTACTAAAAAAGAAGAAATATGATCAATACTTAGTAAAAGCTATAAAATGTATATAATATTTGTATCAATTTATAAGATACTATTTTTGTATTATTTTATTAGGGTAAAAGAACATGCTTCATATATTGAAAAAAAATGCTAACTTAATTTTCTATTTGTTGTGAATCATTAAATGAAACGTAAATAATTTATCCTCCTCATCTTTTAAAAGTATGAATGCTTATTTTTATATCACGAACTACTGAATTTAGAACTTTTTAAATGTAGTTCTTCAATATGATTTATTTAACAAAAAACATACTTGTTAGGTACATAATCTTTTATAAAATCTTTTATCTTTTCAAAAATTGTGCAAGTTAAAATATGAAAATTAACAAAAAGCATGTCAATAGTAACACAAAGGAA
>NC_028637.1:58409468-58416652 GCF_001406875.1 Solanum pennellii
AAGGAGTACTGAGTAGGATTTTACAACATAAAAAGTTAAACGAACCCATCTCATTGACGAACTATATATATATATATATAAAATCATGTCTTCATAGGGCACAATAACCCCTGTTTTATTTTTATGTCTTCACAAGGCATAATAACCTCTGGTTGCATATAGCGCACAATAACCCCTATCATATTTTTCATATCCTCACAGGCACAATAACCCCTGGTTGCACATAGGACACAATAACCCCTATCCTATTTTTCATGTCTTCACAGGGCACAATAACTCCTGGTTGGATATAGGGCACAATAACCCCTATCCTATTTTATTTTTCATGTTTTCACAGGGCACAATAACCCTTGGATTGCATATAGGGCACCATAACCCCTATCATTTTTTTATGTCTTCACAGGGTACAATAACCCCTGGTTGCACATAGGGCACAATAACCCCTATCATTTTTTTATGTCTTAACAGGGCACAATAACCCCTGGTTGCATATAGGGCACAATAACCTCTATTTTATTTTTCATGTCTTCAGAGGACACAATAACCCCTGGATTGCATATAGGGCCAATAACCCCTATTTTATTTTTCATGTCTTCAGAGGGCACAATAACCCCTGGATTGCATATAGGGCACAATAACCCCTATTTTATTTTTCATGTATTCACAGGGCACAATAATCCCTGGTTGCATATAGGGCACAATAACCCCAATTTTATTTTTCATGTCTTCACCGGGTACAATAGCCCCTGTTTGCAATTTGGGTACAAAACTCCCTTTTTGTCTTATTTTTTACATTTTGTAATGGCTACAAAAACATTATTTTTATTATTAGTGTAGACTTTAAAAGATTTCATCAATAACTCACAAAATTTCCTAGTGCAAACTAGGCAAAAAAATTTGTTTTGTGTGCAGGTTTCTACATAGTACACAAATTTGCAGTTCAAGAATAAAAGAATTCATCCTTTCAAGAAAACAAGTTTTCAAGAATATCATGTGGAAGGACGTCAGTAGCTGAAGTCAAGTCATGAAGTTTCAAGTCATAAAATCAAATGTCCAGAGCATTGTTCGAAATCGATGAACCTACCAAAGATGGTGAAGCGATATCCGAGAATTCAAAATGAAGACTTAGCACTATCAGAGTAGATAGGATTTCATATCTTTCCTTCTACATTTTGTTTTTTTTTTAGATGGAGCTACGAACCGGAATCTCGACAAAACCTCACTCGACTACCTAACTCATTAGAACTACGCCTGACTCCTTATTATCAAGTTACGATAGGTAGCTTTTAAAAGGTTAGGACATAGTCAAACCTCATCTCTATTATAAAATTTTCACATTTTTGGCATAAATATTTCAGTAAAAAATTAGTCACATTGTTCAGGTCTTTGCATGAAAGTTCTTGATGTTTTCAAGCAAAAAGGGACATACAGTGAACACCTAATTTTTTACCAAAAAACATAATATATTTTACACTAATTTAAAAAGGGTTATATTTAAAATAAAATAATAATATAATAATAAATTGTAAGTTAATAAAATTATAAGATCAATTATAGTTTAATAATAAAAAAATTGATAAATAGAAGTTGAGAATTTAAGTTATTTATTAATTATATCTAGTCTAAAAATAATAATAGTACAGAAAATATAATGAAAAAGTATAGAAAAAGAAAAGAAAAGAGGAGTCCTAAAAAATTTCAAATTTGTTTTACATTATCCTAATTATTCCCAACTTCCTAACTTATTTTCCTAAAAAATCTCATCCCATCTATTTATTTTTTATTTTTTTTACTTCTTTAAGACGAATTTTTTTAAACATTACACAATTTTTTTCATTTATTTTTGTTTTGTTAATTTGCTATTATTATTATTTATTTATTTTATATCCTTATCTCAACCCCAATTTTTGTCAACTAATTTTTAAATTAAATCCTAATCCGACTCTATTACGTTCCTTTTAATTAGCACCAAACTCTCAGCCAAAAATATTTTAAAAGACACGTTCAGTTGAATAGAAAAAAAAAAGAAGAGAGATTGAAAGACGAGAAAAAAAAAAAAGCAAGAGCAAAAATCAAGGAGAAGAAAATGAGTTATTCTTTTGAAATTTAGGTTAGAGTTAATATTTTGTTCGTGGTTCCAATTCATGGCTTATTAAAGTTAATACTTGTTTATTAACTTTGGAAATCAGTAGATCGTAGCAGTTATTTTGTGGTGAATCAATAATATGAGGTAACTCTAAATTCTTGAATTCTTGTTTGATTTTAATGAAATGCTTGTAAGAAAATTTAATTCTAATTATATGAAATTCTTTTGATAGTGTGTTATTATTATTATTATGAAATATCATTTTTGTGATTGATATTATGAGTTATTTTTAGAATTCACAAAAGCTTAAGAAAACGTTGCCAAAGATTCTTATTGTTAAGAATAAATAAATAAATAAATAAGTTAAATATGCATCATGTATTATTATTATTATTATTATTATTATTATTATTATTATTATTATTATTATTATTATTATCATTATTATTATTATTATTATGCTTTTTAGATACACTTTGTAACTTATATCTCTTCATGATATTGAATTGATAAATTTGAATAGATTCGTATATCTTTCCGTTTAGTTTTTCACTTTAGAAGATTTTGTTGAATTTATTGTTGACTTGTTAGATTAGGATATAAAAATAATTAGTAAATGATTTTTTTTTAAAAAAAATATCTAAGTAGAATTGTAAATTTTATCTAGAGATTCCTGATAAAATAGTGATATTTACTATTAATAATTATAATAAAAAGAAAAGTAAAATTTGAAAAATTATATAACGAGAACAAAAGAATAAAAAATAAAAACAAAACAAGAAAGCATAAAAAAAACAGCGAAAGAAAAAAAAAGAAAAAAAAAACAGAATTTTAAAAAAAAACAGAAACAGAAAATAAAAAAAATAAGAACAAAAAAAAAACATGAAAGATCGAAAAAAAATAAGAAGAGAGAAGTAGAATGAAAATAAAAATAAAAATAAAAATATAAAACTAATAAAACAAAAAGTAGAAATAAAAAAAATAAAAAAGAACGTTAAAAAAAAAGAAGTAACAATTTTTTTTTTTTAAAAGGAGAAAGCAAAATCTGTAAAATATGATAAAAAAAAAAACAAATATAAAAAGAGACACAGAGTTGTTACACAGAAAACAAAAATAAAACAAATATATATATATATATATATATATATAAAATTAAAACAAAAAAAACGTGCAAAAAAATAATAATAATAAAAGGAAAAATTTTTATCTAAAAAAAAAAGATATTCCTAATCTATTTAGGATTTCTTGATAAAACTAACTTCAAATCTTATAAAATTTTATTTTCCTATTTTAAATATAAAATAAATAAATAAATATATAATCTTAAATTAACTTGAACTCTAAATACCTCCTTCCTAAAACAAACTCTAATTCTTAGAAACTAGATATCTATATATATTCTACCTATAATAACATTAAAAATTAAAAACATACAAATATAAGCATAAAAAAAATATACGGATGTTCAACTTTCAAATTAATGGAAGCACAACAAGAAAAAAATAAAAAATAAATAAAGACCATTTAAAATAAATAAGTCAGTTTCAAATAAGTTTAGAATAAATCTGAGGATAAATAATAATTTTATTATTAAGTTAAATAATACAATATGCAAAAATTAAGTCAAGTCATGCCAAAGTTAATAAGCGATCGTGCTAGAACCACAGGACTAGAAGGGTGCCTAACACCTTCTCCTCGGTCAACAAAATTCCTTACCCGGATTTTTAGTTCACGGACCAATAAAAAATATAGAGTCAAATTTTCTTTTGATTAGGGATTTAAATAAGGTGACTTGGAACACCAAAACTCAATTCAAAGTGGCAACTCTGAATAATAATTATCCCTTTTCAAAATGTCACTTTAATTGGAAAACTTTTTTTTTCCGAAATAAATAAAAATCAAAACAATGAGAGAAAAAAAAAAGGGGCATGACAATATAAGTAATTGGTGACAAATATTTAATTGTCTCTAATTAATCTGTGCTTTAGTGAAAACGAAAAAATTGTCACAAAATATGTAAGGGGTTAAATAACGAAGACTTAAAATTTGTGGCAAATAATTTAACTATTTGCTACGAAAAGAAGTCATAGCTAAATACAATTTTTTTCTGCAATTGTTCATAATTACAAGTGACAACTTACAAAAATAATAATACACGTGCTTCATAAGAAATACACAGAGTTCATTCATTAATTGGCAAGTAAAAATATTAAAACCAACAAATTCGGTCGATTTTGTAAAAAAGAAAAAGTTCAATATATCAATTTTCTTAAATTACGCAATTATAAAATGCATCATTTGAAAAATATAATTTATGTTATATTTATTGTGTGTGAGACACGATTCTCCACTAGATCACTAATATTTGTTGGTTTAGCACTTTTGTTTTTTCTTTGATACACTTTCATTGATAAACACGATAAAAAAATAATTTCTCAAGTCTGTGCTAATTTTTGTGCATGTGATTGGTAAACTACATAGATTAAGTCGATCTATTTGCTTCTGTCTATAAATATGTACATATACGTAGAGTAACTATACAAAAATAACATCGACTTACAAACTTAAACTTTGCAATGGTGCGATATATTTTGAATTTCAATTAACTTTTTCCATCAGTGTGAAAATTCAAATAAACTAAAAATGAAATCACAAATAAAAGAAATGAACTAACTAGGATTTCAAATATATTATGATGAACTACTATAGTTATGAATATCAATGTTCAACTTGAACCAGTTATTCATTTTTTAAATAAAATCAATAGTTTAATTTTCAATAATTTTATAATTGTACTGAATAATTTTTAAAAGTTACAAAAATAAATAAATTAAATGAAAAAATCATAATGTATAATCTACATTTGAACGAATTGTGGGTGGTAAATTTTATGCATTTGTGTATTGAGTATAAATAATCATATTGTAAGACCTCAAAAATGACTTAGATGAACTAGAGCCTAACATGGTTGTCATGATGGTCTAAGGTCCTAAAATGGTTTATAATGTGGTATTGAGGCAGTGTATAAGAGTTTAGATGATTTGGAAGTGAAACGTCAAGGGACGACTAAAACGTTCGACGACTAAGTCACCTATGTGGTTTATATGTGTTTTTGGGTGACTCATGAGGTTATAAGTCCCTTAACTGAGTTATTATAGTATATATAGGCAGTGTGTCAATTTTGTTAAATTTTGGAGGTCAAACGTCCATGACGTTCGAAAATATTGTCTTGAATCGAACTTGTGTGTCTAGACGTGTTTCGTCGAGTTTTACGTGTTCGTTTTGGGTGAAATTTATGTGAGAGGTCCTAAACTTATAAACGATCACCTTTGGATTGGAAACGTCCGTCAAACATCCCCAAGGACCATCCAAGGGTCCTTGAGGAAGGACCCAAGTTGGTGCCCAAGGCTGCTCAAAACAGCCCAAACCACGGAGGCAATCGACGCCCCGTTGGTAGGGTCTCGAAATTTGGGACTGAGACATGGGAGAGGAGAGGCCAATGACCAGCATCAGTCCCCAACCATGGACCAACAGCAAGGTCTGTTGGTCAAGGGACGGGCTATCGTTTGGCAACCGTTGGTGGAATGCCTCCCTGCGTGCAGTTCACTGTAAGTTGAGGGGTGAACTTGTAAATTCGCCCCACTTCCAAATAAGACATTTGGAGGTTCCTAACACTTAGAAGATTTCATTCTTAGAAGTGTTTGGAGATTCCTAACACTTATAAGTCTTTAACACTTAGAAGATTTCATTCTTCAAAATTAAAACCCAAATTCCCTTAGAAATTCTCTAGAACTTCATTGGAGCCATAACTCAAGGAAGGACTTGGATTGAAGAATTGAGTGGAGATTCTTCATCAAATTGAAGAATTAGCTTCATTGAGGTATGATTTTTTATCCTTGAAACTCTCTTCATCAAGGAGCTCAATTTTCAAAGATGTTTTCTAAGGTTTTCAAAGTTGAATTGTTCAATTTCATAATCTAGATATGGGTTCTTGCGTAAATGATTTTTAAGTATTGAATAATGATTATTGTTATTGTATTGATGATTTTATGATAAAATAACCAATGAACCTATGAATTGGATGAACCCTAGTTTTTGACTAAGTCATGGGTTACTTGATATTGATCTAATGTCGATGAATTCTAATGTTTTTCATATAGGCTATTGATTGATGTAATAATTTTAGTAAATTGATATCTAGGTTGCATTAGATTGATGAATATGTAGTTAATTGACCTAGTTTCATGAGTATTGTTATAATTATATTGAATTGTTGTTTATGGCCATGGGTAAGGGCCTTGTGATATCAAATGTGGTGATTTGGCATTGGATTAAGGTATTGAGAACGGAGTGGTGGTAAGCTTCCCTATTTCCTTTATTTCATGATTATTAGACTTCAATTATGTTGTAATTGGTATGATCTACTTATGGTGATGATGTTATGTGTTGTACTTGCAATTGATGTGACCTTGTCGGCGTTATTTTAAGTAATATGATGATCATGGCCTTCTCGGCAACTACTTGAAGTATTATGATGATTATAATGTGATAATGTCTATCTACATGATAAATAATGTGAAAGTATAGGTGTTCTTCTATTTATGTTATTTAGGAAATCATGTTAGACTATGACTATAGCTTTGTGTGTATAGTCTTAGGGTTGATGCTTGATTATTCCTAATTGACTAGATGAACCTATGATTGTCATATGATGATGAGGAGGAGGTGTATAAGATGACTTAAACATGATAATGACTATTCCTATGTGCTTCTAGAATGACATGTAATATGAGTAATGACTATTCCTATGTGCTTCTAGAAAGACATGTAATATGAGTTAAAGTGAAGTGTGTTGTGTCTTGTCTTGGTTGACTTGTGTCCCTTACTTGATGCATGTATGAAAGTGAATATGTGATTGTCACATCCGGGGAGCACCCCCTAGAAGTAACACAGCGTACTTGACCTCTCGGAGGTCTTATACAAGTCCATAGTTATCATTCATCGCATTGTAATAGTAAATTTTGCGAAAAGTTTAAAATTTTTCACACATCATATGCTAGAAACATCACTTCATATATATATATATATATATATAAAA
>NC_028637.1:58417419-58450671 GCF_001406875.1 Solanum pennellii
TATTATAACACATCAAACTTTTTCAATAAAAAAATAATGATGAATAAAATTTGAAGTATAATTTATAGAATCTTTAATTTGATTAAAGATCATTATATCTATTTTTATATAGCTAACAAGTAGTGTATCTTGTGCCATAGCATTTTCATTGATTAAATGAAAACAAAAAAGAGGAAATTCATACTTAAGAATTTCACACTCAATAAAAATATAAAAAAATATATATATGGAACAAATCATAGCCAATAAAGAAGGAAAGAAGAAAATATATCTTCATGCTATATTCACTCTAGTTTTCCATATGATTGAAATCTCCTACCACCAATACTTTACATTCTTTATTTGTTTGTACTAACATATCTATTAAATATTAACTATTATAATAATAATAAAAGTATTAACCCCATAGACTGTGTTTGACGCCAATTGTTTTATCTAAATTAGAAAGTAACTTCTTCGTTTAAGGGTTAAAAAATAAAAAATGAAAAACTAATGAAGAAGTATCTTATCCAATCATGTGCATTTTTGTCATATTTATTTATTATTATCGTCTCTTCCACAAAATGATCTACTAATTTATTAGAAAAATAATCTACAAGGTATGTATTAGTCATTGTTCACTCATTATGTGAACATTAATTATTGAATTCTCTCTCGAATTAAAACACACAAAAAAATAATTAAAGAAAGAAAACAAGAAGAAAAAAAAAAGTCCCCGCACACTATATACAAAAGTTTTTTGTGTGAAGCAAATTTCACAGTTAATTGAACATTCTCCGTTGTTTTAATTTTGTTCTTTAATAAAAGTCAATACCTAAATTTCAATGCTAAATATCTCGACGAAAAATATCAATGGATTGGGAATGAATCATTTATGAAAATTTTAATTCATCTCAATATTGTCAGAGAAAAGAGATCCCAAAATATTTATAGAGTAAATTGTTGTGATTTATGACCAAAGAAATACTATGGTTGAAATAATTTTGACTATTCGAAGGAAACAAGTCTTTTTTAATAAATAAAATATGTAGTTTAATTACGATATGGGGGCAAAGATAAGGAAGAGGAGAAAGGGGAAACGGAACAAGCCAGAGAACAATTTCAGGAACAAAGAAATAGAAAGAATCACACAATTCTGAGATACAATGAGCACAAAGCCAGTACACAAGTTTGGAATCCTAAGCCAAAACTTTTGGAGAAGGCAAAAGAAGGGTGGAAGTTGAATAATCAGTTTGAAGCACTAAAGGATCCATATCAGACTGAGACCATAGAGGAGAACATCCAACACAAAGTGAAAGTGTCAACAAGAAAGTGGGTGGAGGATAACTTCACAAGAGATGAAGCTTTGGGGAAAAGTTCAGTCGATCATGAAAAGGAGAGTGATGGAAAAGGGATAGATGATAAAACACAAAATAAGCAAGGAGCGGACGTAATGTTTTTGAACAAAAATGAAGGCATAGAAATTACGATATGTGACCCTGAGAAAGAGAGGTATAAAGAGTCAATCAGCACACCAAACTCTTTATGCATAGTTGAGTCAAAATCGGGAGATAAAAGTATTCCAGATATTCATGAGCTGACGCCAACTTTAAAGCAAAGCTATCAGGAGGAAAGAGAAGACGACGATATGATATAAACATACAGAGTGCCAGCAAGACAAGAGACTTATCACCTCGACAGATGGAGGTAGCTGGAAAGTGGTTATAAAAAGAACAGGATTATGCATACTATAATACCACTTCAGGTCAAGACAAGGAGTAAGGAGAAGGGGAATATCATTACCCAATGATAGAACAAATATTATTTTGGAACATCAGATCTATTAATTCTCAAAAATCATTTGAGAGATTCATAAAAATAAATAATAGCCATCACTTTTCATTCATTACTCTTCTGGAACCTTTTCAAGATCCAGAGGAGATAGAGGTTTATAAGAGGAGATTGGGTTTTGATAATGCAATGGTGAATTCTTCATCGAAGATCTGGATATTTTGGAGGGAACAGTGGACAGGTCATGTGATAAGGGATACTCATCAATAAATAACTTTGAAATTTATTTTTCACAATAAACGGTTCTATATTACCTCGGTGTACGCGAGATGTGGACAAAATGGAGTTGCGGGAAGAATTGGAGGAGCTCTCAGAAGGAAGTAGTAACCCATGGATACTGGGGGGTAATTTCAATGTTATACTATATGCAGAGGAGAAACTAGGAGGTCTCCCTTTTACTCATTCAGAGGTTGCTGACTTTGCACATTGTGTTAGCAATAGTGCGCTTGTGGAATTACCAACCACAGGAAGCAAATTTACATGGTGTAATGGAAGAATAGAAGAGGAATATATCTTCAAATGGTTAGATAGGGTTATGGTCAACCATGAGTTCCAGGATATACTGCCGAGTAGTAGTGTTCAACACCTAATTAGACAGGGTTTAGATCATGCTCCCTTACTAATGGTGTGTAGTTCTGAAGAAGCAAATGTGGTCAAACCTTTTTAATTCCTAAATTTTTGGACTACACATCCGCAATTTTTGAGATAGTGAGGAAAGCATGGAGCATTGATTTTGTTGGAAATCCATTCTTAGAATCGAAGGCCAAAATGAAGAAAGTAAAGACAACATTAATGGAGTGGAACAAATTAGTTTGTGGGAACATTTTTGAGAAAATGGCTTCACTTGAAGATATGATTAGGGTCAAGGAGATTCTAACTCGAAATTAGCCCAACACAGGCTAATAGGTGTGATCTTAGTAAAGCTGAAGCGGAGCTCAGAAAATATCTCAACATTCAAGAAGAATTTTGGAGGCAAAAGGCTGGTATGAGATGGTTCAAGGATGGGGATAGGAATACAATATTTTATCATACATATGTCAAAGGAAGAAGGAAAGAGCTGCATATAGGAGAGATTAAATTTAATCATGAAGATGTCCTCAAGACTAATGATCGAATAGGAGAGGCAACTGTTGACTTCTTCGGGGACCAGTTTCGAGAAGCAGATGTGATGATTAATGTAGCGATGATCAATAATATACCTCGTGTGATCTCGGCAGAGCAGAATGATAAGATGGAAGAACTACCAAGCTTGGAGGAGATTAAAACAGTGGTTTATAAGCTGAATGGAGACAACACCAGTGGACTGACTAGATGGATTTTTAGGATCTTTTTTCCAAGTGTGCTGTGAAATTATTAATGAGGACATTTCTAATATGGCAAGAGCATTCTTTTGTGGACAGACGTTGCCCAGGTTCATTACTCATACAAATCTAATCCTGATCCCAAAAAAAAGAAAGTGTCCACAATTTTACTGATTTAAGGCCAATAAGTTAGAGTATTTTTATCAATAAAAGCATCTCAAGATTGATACATGAAAGAATTGCTAATATCCTACCAGCACACATTTCCCCGAACAAATCTGGTTTCATTCGAGGAAGAAGTATAACAGAAAATGTGCTCGTCTCACAAGAAATAATCAAAGATATCAATAAGAGAAATAAGTGGCAGAATGTAGTGGTGAAGCTCGATATGGCTAAAGCATATGATATGATTTGGAGATTAATATCAAGTAATCGATACTCAGTATTGGTTCATGGGCAGTCTTATGGGTTCTTTCAGTCACTTAGAGGATTAAAGCAAGGGGATCCCTTAACAGCTACTTTGTTTATCATAGCTGCAGAGGTATTGGCTCGTGGACTGAATAAATTACATGAAGATGGTGAATTCAGGGGTTATGGCATGCCGAAATGGTCTCCAAACATAAATCACTTGTCATATGCGGATGACACCATTTTGTATTGCTCAGGGGATAAGAAATCAGTGAAAAATATGATGAAGGTCCTAGCAGATTATGAACAAGTGTCAGGACAAATGATTAACAAGTACAAGTGTTTTTTCTACCTTCATGAGAAGGTGCCTATTGTATTAGGACATAGACTAAGAAGATGTATAGGGATACAACAATGTCATTTTCCATCCACCTACCTAGGATGTCCAGTTTTCTATGGGAGAAAGAAGATATCACATTTTGAATACATCCTAGGTAATCAATAAAAGAGTGATGTGCTGGCAGAACAAATTCTTATCTTATGGGGGAAAACAAATACTTATTGCTCACGTACTACAATCTATGTATGTTTACCCAGTGTCAGCAATGAACCCTCCAAAAGGTATCATAAATAGGATTCATCAAATATTTGCAAAGTTTTTTGGGGAAAATAGGAGGGTTGAAGGGTAAACATTGGGTGGCTTGGGACGACTTGTGTTACCCACATAAGGAAGGTGGAGTAGGATTTAGATCTCTTCATGATGTTGCTAAGGCTTTGTTTGTTAATCTGTGGTGGAATTTTAGAGTGGCTACCAACTCATTGTGGGGAACTTTTACGTGGAACAAATTTTGCAAAAAAGATCATCCAGACATGGCCAAAGGGAGTGGAGCATCACATATTTGGAAAAAGTTGATTCAGGTTAGGGAAGAGGTGGAACATGAAATTTGGTGGAAAATAAAAGCAGGAAAGTGTAGCTTTTGGAATGACAACTGGACAAAAGAAGGAGCTTTATACTTTATTGAGGATGGAGGAATAGAAAGATCAATCTTGGATGTAAAAGATTTCATTAATATTAATGGTTTAGATAAAGAGAAAGGGCTTAATTTCTGTATAAAAAACAACCTCAGGAGAGTCATAATTGAAATAGATTCACTAGGTATCAAGAAATGATACTTAGGGAATGGAAAATACCTAGGGAGATGCTAGAAATAATGGACGATATAACACAAATGGTGGAACAAAACAACTTCAAAGTTCAACACGTATATAGAGAAGGCAATCAATTAGCAGATGCCATTGCTAATAGAACATAGTGTAAGTTGCATTTACGGGAATACAAGCAATTTGTGCAACTACCAATAAAGTGTAGAAGGATCTAAACATGGATAAAGCTCAAATCACAAATTTGAGAATCAAGACAAGAAAGATTACAGATACAAGTAGCTAGCATGGATGACAAGTACATTTATCAAGAAGTGGATAGTATTGCCAGCTTTTATAACTACATTACAATTTTGTGCCACTACCAAGGCGTTAAATTGGTGAGAAATAAAGAGCTACCTAGTCTTGGATATGAGTTTTCAAAGAGTTCCACCAGCAAAAGTAGAGGACCACAAAATCAGAATCGATTTCAATGCGCATCTTCTAGTGCCAAAGTGAGGAAACTCGAGAGCAACTTATTTGAATCTATATCTATCCACGCTGTGAGATTTAGATATCAAGGAAAAAATAGGGAAGGAGACATACTTGAGACATGGAAATCGAAGCATTTGATTAAGTTCCTCTTAGACTCCGGATGGAACTTCGAATCTGTAGATACATCAAAAAAAAAAAAAGAGAGAGGAAAAGATTAGATGCTTGAAAAGGAGGAACATAAACAGGGGCAGTACCTCTTGAAGCGGTTGAAGAAGAGTTACATCTGATCAACTAATTAATAAAGAGAAGAGTCACTTTATGGTCCAAATAAACAGCCCTCTAGACATCATCAACATCATTCATGAGGTCACATGTTTTTCTCAAAAGGACAATCAAATGAATTATTAAGGCGGCCCCCTATATATTGGAAGAAAGAGGATTATTTTCTTCTCCCAACTAGTTGAAAAAGTCTCCAAGAAGATATGTGGGTGAAAGGCAAAGATACTGAACTTTGGAGGAAAAATTACGTTGTTCAAGCATGTTTTTTCAGTTCATACCTATCCATACTATGGCTGCAGTATCTCTTCCCAGCACTATATTAAATTTATAGAGACTATGATTAACGAATTTTTCTAGAGAAGAGATCAAAATAACAGAAAGTACCATTGGGCATCATTATAAACCATGAGCTTACCTTGCAATGAGGAAGGTGTAGGGATTAGAAGGATAAAAGATATATGAATTTCTCTCCAATACAAGCAATGGTGGATTTAAAGATCTAAATTACACTTTGGGGAAAGTTCCTTGAACCCAAATACTGGCAGAGATCTAATCCAGTTGCAAGGACTGTGGATACTTGTCAATCACTTGTGTGGAGATAAATAATGAAGAATTAAAATAGTGTGGAAGACCTTATCACTTGGAAAATAGATTCAGGAAGTAGTTTTTTCTTGTGGGATAATTGGCTAGGGGTGGTGCTCTGGCTAATTATACCACTAATATTTCAATCCTTAATGATGCCACTATTTCTTATTTTCTTGTCAAATGAACGAAAGAGAACTGTGACAGCTCGTCCCATTACTATTCATTCCTCACATCTTGAACACCAAGTTTCAATACCAACAAGGAGTGAAAGATACTACAATCTGGGAGCCTACTGAATTTGGATGTTTTTCTTGTGCTTTGGCTTGGGAAATCTATAGATCTAGTAATGCTAATGAAGTGATCAATGCTATGATTTGTAATAGGTATATTCCTTTAAATATTTTGTTTCTCTTATGGAGAGGATTAAGAAATAAGCTGCCAACCAATGACAATTTGGCAACCTTTGCAGTGGAGCCTATAAAATGCATCACTTGTACTCAGCAAGGCTGGCATGATGAGAATCACATCTTCAACCAAGGGAATTTTGCAGCTCATATATCGAAGTTCTACTCAAGCTCAATTGGTGTTAATTTCATGCATACCTGACTCAGCTGTCACTTATTGAGTTGGTGTGACATACTAGCGAAAATCGCAGCTCACAAAGACCTCATCCATACTCTTCCTATAGTGGTTTGCATGAATTTATGGAAGAATAGGTGTTCATCCAAGTATAGGGGAAAGAATCTAGCATCACAAGAGTCAAGTTCATAATCCTCAAATATATTCTCCATTTGCTCAATTCTTGTTATCTATACATTCAATGTCCTGTGAAATGGACATAGGTAGTTGACACTATTAAGGGTTGTAAGAATAATACTAAAGTCACTTCTATTGTATTGACAACAACCCCTACCAATAAAAATACAAACTTAATACTGATGGTAATTATTTGCTCAACCCTGGGAAGATTGGAGTGATGTGGGGGTCTTCTAAGAGATGAACAAGGAGCTATAATTTATGCAATTGTTATACGTCTTGTTGAAGGGACAAAAATCAGACACAAATGAAAGATTCCAGCTATGGTCAATAATGGTGCATTAAACATGGCTACAATAACATAATTCTAGAGGTAGACTCTGAACATTTGACAAGGTGGCTACATCAGATTTCTACTATTACACCTCGAAAATCTAAGGACCTAAGCTAGAGTCTCACCTAGTGTCCAATGCTTTAAAACCATTTTTCCGATCCTAAAATTAAAGGTAATTAACTTGATTAGTAAGTATTAAATCCTAAACGTCAAGAAACAACCATGACATTCGGAGACTAGTCAAAGTGACTTAGTGTGCCTTTAGGTTTTAGAATGAGTTTAAAGATTTGTTTAAGGGTCCAACTTTGTAAAAATGCTTATGATAAACCTCAGAACATATTAAGGGTATAAACATTCGGGTACTACTCCCCAAGTACCACCCTAGGAGGACCCAACATTCGACCCTAAAAAGCAGTCAAAACACAGCGTGCAACCACGAGGGGTCGACGAGCCGTCGATGGGATGAAACCCTGTAGATGGTTATCATAAGTCCCTACTTATAATGTGGAGCCTTGGATCCATTTTGAAGAATCTCTGTCCCAAACCATGCTAACCAAGACGATCCTTGATTTAATTGACAAGGCGTGGACCAGGTCTCGTCGATGGACCCCTGTCACACTATCTCAAACATGATTTAGGGAGGGTGGTTAGTTAATTAGTTAATTAATTAATTAATGATTATGTACGATTAGAATTATTTAGTTTAGGATTATAAAAGGATCCTAAGTCATTAAACTAACCTAACACTTCATAAATCCCAAAACCCAAAACACTCCAACATCTCTCTAGCTTCTCTCACTACTCCTAAGACCCCCATTAAAGAATAAGTTAAAGTATTTCTAGGGATTCAAGATCAATATTTTACTTAAAATTTACTCAAAAAAATTCTCAAGGTATGGAGGCTATTGACTCTTGAGACTCTTTTCCCCAAGAGGCTCTCCAAGATTTGATTTCAATGTTCATCAAAAATCTTGTTTTCATCAAATTTCGTAGGTCTACTTTCTATATGGAATTGTGTAGTCTTAATTCAACTATCATTGATGATTTATGTATATTCATGTGTGGGTTGATGTTTCCCTTAATTCCTTGATTAAAATCTCTTTAAAGACTCATGAATCCTCTTCTTTCCTAACCCTAATTTGTGATGTAGGTATATTATGATTGAGGGATATATAATTGAATGTATTCTTTTATATTCTAGTATTATATTATTATGATTATTGAATTTTTTGTTAAGGATCATTGTATTGTGGGTAAGATCTTGGAAGCCATTTGTAAGACTTTTATGATCATGAATACTTTACTTCAATTATGTTGGTCTATTCTTGATGTTGGTTATTCAACTGAAGTATGAATATGCGAGAATAATAAGAAGATGATGAGATTATGAATATTATAGAAAGTTATGAATGTTATGAATTATGAGACGATGATAGGTGTGTTATCATGAGGGATTGAAGGTGATTCCTATGTGCATCTTATTACCATGATTATGATGTAATGTTCTCACTTAATGTTAAGTTGTGACGAAAGGAAGTTCCATTCTATAACTTAAGATCTATGATCAAGTTATACAAGAAGATAGTATCCTAAGACCTATGATATAAACTAATGCTATGAAAGACTCTATGATACTTTAAAAAAGGAATATGTAGCCTAGCATCGAGTGAACTTGATAATGAGAGATGTCCCTTCCAATGAGGAAGGTAGGTTCACCAAGTGTCTCATGAGATTGAAACTACAATGCGAATTAGCATAAACAGAGTATGTGCCTCAATTGGAAAACCTAGCTGGTGGATCCACGTAGACGCTATTATGATGCTTATGTCCTACCTTGATAGTAGGATGCCTCCTTTCGGTGAGAGGGGATTACACCAGATTCCATGTTTAGCTCAATTGGTTTATTATCAATTATGACAAAGTATCCGGAAAAAAATGAATTAATGAAAGTAAAAAGATGCATATTATATAGGATGACTTGAGAGGTGCAGTAGTGTAGGTAAGGGAATGAGATCTCTCCTCTACATTAAACATGTTGACGTTGAAGGGTTCTTATGATGATTTCTTTATACATGTATGTAATGAATCAAAAGATTAATGTTGATTCAATATAATATTTGTCTCAACATCATATAATATTTGTCTCAATTGATGTTGCCTTCACTTGATATACATGTTGTTAGTCTAGATTGTCATGTATGAGATTGAATACACTTTTTATGATGTTATATGATGTAATTGCAATACTTATGGTCTCTTTGATAGTTGACTTAGCTTATTTGGGGTTATGGGGCTTCACATATGTTTTACGAAAAAATATAGTAAAAGAAAAATGACTAAGTTTCGAGAAATCAATTAATCTTATGAGTTAAGAGAAATCGACTTTCCGAATTAGCAGAGTCACCACTTGAGGTAAAATTCAAGAAAAAACGTTAAGGTTTTCAAAATGATTTAAGCAAATAAAAATCAATTGAAAAGAGTTTGAAGTTCTAATATACATTCCGAGAAGGTGTTAGGCCCTCGGAATGTCCTCTAACTCGCGGTGGACAGACGATTTGACTAACATAACTTTTTAAGAATTTCCAAATTTTATAAACACTAAGTAAAATTATATGTATATAAATTAATTTTGAATATATATAAAAATAAAGATTAAAAAAAGAGATGACTATCATTGGGAATTAATTAAATTATAATCAAAAGTGTTAGTCAACATAAGGACAAATAAATAAAGAGAAAGAGAAAGGGAAATTTTAACTTGGGTCAATCTTCCCAAGTCATCAAAATGGGTTCTTCCCATTATTTAACCTATTGGGCCTGCTAGAAGAGAATTCCCTGGGCCTTTTGGCCATATTTTCCCTTTGAAAAATTTGTGTATATGTTTTAAGTATATCATGGTATATGGGGATGTATTCCATTGATTTGGCCCTTCTAAAACCCGCATTTCGTCGAAATTATATCCCCTGATTTGGCCTGTATTTTCACATTTTTTGCACCTGTATATAATATATTTTGACTATATATCAGTGTATGCAGCCGGTATATCCATGTGTTTTGAGCCTTTTCGGGGCTGAAAAATGAATTCCCAGCAGCATATAACTGCTCTCAACCTACACACCTTCATTAGGAAGGCTGGCCGACTCGGACACGATAGTTTGAGCCTTTATGGCTCAACGTGAAAGTGCAAGAAGATGGAATAGAGTTCATGAGGACCCGAAAAGAGTTTCACATGCAAACAAAGAAAAGGAAAAAGGGTTAATATGTAAAAAATCTTGAGATAAAAAGAGGGAGAGTACACGATTTATTAGATAATGCGAACAAGCTCAAGACAGTATAAATCGACATATAATCTCGCTAAATATATCACACAGACGCATTGAGAACTAATGAGCTTTAAAAGAGCAACTGAGAGAGAGCATACTAATCATCTGAAGCCAAATGAATCAACACAGTAGCTAGCAACATATGCATATGAAAAAAAAAACCAAAAAATAAGATTGATCTTTACAACACATTCCAGTTAACAAAATATCTATAAATAGAATATACACAGTATTGTGAGCATGGGGGAATATATCTGTGAACATTTTGTCCAAGGAAAATCATTTTGAAGACACATATTTTAGAGAATGAATTGATCTACTATTTAAGACTAATGTAGAAAACGAAATAAAAAGCTAATAATAACTAAATTCACGCTAAAGAAAAGGTTTAACAACAAAAAAAAGGACAATCCTCCAAAATCGATATATCTCAAACACAATGTTTTCTGGCCCATAGTTTGTCAGGACTACTCAAACCTGAAAAATTTTGTTTTTTATATTTTTAATCTATTCACAATCAAACTCAAAGTAGTTCAAACTACGATTATCATCATCCATAAATGATCTATTCCTCTACTACTCAAATACACATCACAAATCGTATTATATAAATGTCTTCCAAAGAAACCCGCATAGTGACAAATCACCATCTCAGAATTACATGCAATAGATTATCAAATGTTTTAGCCTCATGAATAAGATTTTCAACATGAATGAGGTTTATTCAATACCTACATATATATTCGAAAGATAAGGAGGAAGGAAAAATGAATTCAACCTACCTGTTACAACCTCCAAAGCAAACAAAGGGTTAATTGACTTTTTCAAGGCAGATGAACTGAGACCAAAGACGAGCAACCTTCTCCGACCATGAACGATGCTCATATGAACTCGTGTGAATAGAACACCAATCGAAAACTCGATCAAAAGTCTAAACGCTCAATCTCACCATATATAAGGAATGTTTCTGTATGTTTATATATATATGTGGGTTTATACATAAAAAGCCTGTATATAAGGCATGTTTCTGTAAAATCTGATAGTAAAATTAAACTGAGACAACACGTAAATTGACGCTGTGTACTTCTTTCTAACAATGGCGTTGTTGATTATCAACTCTCGCTCGTGTGAGGAGGGTCAGGCGCGTGAGGGTCGATTTAGGGTCATTTGGACGCTCACACATAGCTTCCCGTCGATTCTGTTCAAAGGAGACGTTTCTGGGTGGGCTGGGTCAGTTTAGTGATGTGGAGGGAAAATGGGCTGGGTCGTTTTATTATTGCTAAAAGGAAATATTGGGAATGGGTTGAGGAAGCGAGCTGGACAGGCTGAGGGAGAATAGAAAGAGTGGGCTGGAAAATTGGTCTTAAAGAATTGAATTAGGGGTAAAAATAAGAGATAACTACATATGCAATTGTATAGCTAGTAGATCACAAATCGTAACCGATTAAAGCAAAATATTAGCAAATGGAATTAGACTGGTGAATTAAGCCAATAAACAAAATAAGACGAGTTAACATAATTAATTTATGAGCTTTTTAATCTTAACAAATCAAAATAATTAATTTAATTGTAAACTTGTGATTAAAAAATATAACCTTAATTCAATAAAGTACTTACTAAAAATAGAATCTTTTGAGATAATTTTAAAATATTTATGAAATACACCAATTATATCTATAAAACTATATCAAAATGCATTTACTATTTAAAAATTATAAAATTTGACTAAGATTAACTTAAAATGATTTTGAAAGGTATTTGAATTTATAAAATTAATTATTCTAAATGGTTTGAATATTAAGGAGCTCATGAATTAATTCCTATCGGGGAAGGTCAAAATTGGGTGTCAATAACTGTCTCTCATTTTACATGGATTGATGCAAGAAATTCGAGGAAAATGAAATTGACTAATCCAATTTTGACCGACCAGATATTCATCCTTCAGAAAGCGATTTGGTACTGACTTTCTAAATTATGGCCGAACCTCAAAAGTGGATTTCCTACATATCTAAAATTCATTCCACGTGTAGTTCGAGACGCTTGATTTAACTCACTATTATGAAAGAATTCAAAAGACATCCCGATAATTGATTATGAAGGGCTCGAGATTCTCGAGAATAAAATTTAAGAACGAAACTTTGAAATACAACCGAATTTTCAATACCGAGCCCGCCTACATATCCCTAAACCTTAAGAATCAGGCTTTTTATAGTTCGACTCCATCGGTTTAAAAGGAAATCTATTATGCTAGATGATAACTCTTTGTTCTAGATAAGAGAAAAATCAAGTAGAGTGAGAAAAGGAGGCTTGTAACATCTTAGTAATGAATGTGGTGCTTATCTCATCCATAAGTAAGAATTCACACGGACACAACTTCCAAAACTCTTGGCGTGTGTCACTTAAATTAGAAACTTGCTTCCGGTAAATACCAAAATTTTCTGGAGGCGAGACCAAAATCGAGAAATTGAAAGAAAAACTCACATGCTTTCTGATAGGGGTATAGTTTGATTGTGGTGGAAGCGGTTTCTCTGCTCGCGTCTTGAGAGTTTGACACTCCTCTTGGGACAATGTCCCAATTCGTGGCTAAGAAAGAATTTCACGTCGTTGCTGCATCCATTTTGATCTCTTCCACACCTATGATTCTTTTATTTTTGGAGAATTCGTCCTTTCTGATGCTCTCCACAAAGATTGAGATAAAATTCATTAGCATAAAAATGCATTTAAAAATGGGAGACAATATCTTTTACTGTGTTGACGCTTAATTGCTCTCCTTCTGTAACCACCCTGAAAATGGATATACTAAGTGATAGTTAATGTGTCAAGAATGCATATGATTAGACCAGGGTTCACACGGATTGATGCACTAAGAACCGGACTTTGGAACCCTTGCTACATCTAAGCCAAATAACTTGGGGAGTTAGTTGAGCTAGAAAAGGTTGGGTCCAACCATGTAGGGCTCGCGTATACGAAGATTTACTCGAAGGAGTCTTTAACGGACATAAAAAGAGTAAATCTTAAGTTTGGAGGGTCTAGGGATAAAATGGTCTTTTTCCAGGATAAGGGTAGTATCGTAATTACCCTAAATATATAATTAATTATTTAATTGATAAGGTGGAGGGGCAATTTGGCATCTAGAGCCGAAATTGAGCTCTTGAAGTGAAGTCTTGCTTCATCCAAGTTCGAACCTAGGTGGAAGAAATGAATTAATGTGATTTTTATTTAAGCTATTGAATTAATATAATTAATTAATAATTATTATTCATAAGCTGATTTAAAATAAAATAAAAATAAGATTTTTATTAATTAAGTAAACCTTATTTGACTAAGTCCTAAACTAGACTCCTAAGCCTCCTATAACTCCAACTCTCTCTCACGTTTATCTCTCCCTTCACACGCCCAATCTCTCTTCCTCTTTCATAAAAAAATTCTCAGCCAAAATAAGATTCAAAAGCATAAAAATAAACCAAGTTCTTCACAATTGAAGAACTCAAACGAAATCACAAGAAAAACGCACACTAGGCTAAGGGAGGTTGTCATTCGAGTGGAGTTGACATTGAGGAGGCTTAGACGTGTTCTTGGGAGGAGTTTTTGGGTTGTGTACTTGAAATCGTATGATAGCCAACAATATATCGAAAGTTTGTGCAAGTGTGTGCATGTGCAAAAGAATGTTACTATGAATGTACTTGAATGAGGCCGAATTAATACTTCAAGTTTAATAATGTTTTGGTTGTCATTTTACGTACATAAATCTATGTAATCGTGATGTTCATTAAAATTAAAATGGGGCTAATTTGAGTGTCAACATTTTGGCTAAACGACTCCATGAAATACCCCCCCCCCCTAAAAGTGTTAAACGATCCATGAATTGTCCTAAGTTTTCAAGTGGAAATATTGGTGAAAATAAGTTGAGAAAATGATTAATTTCCAGCCAAAAATATAAGTTTGGGTTATTCTAAAGTTTAGTGATGAAATCTGGAAAATTTAATTAATTTTAAAGGGGTGAGGCCACCAGGAATTCAACTTGTGACCTCACCCGTGTGGAACATTAATTTCGCAAGAAAAAAAAAAGAAAAGGGGTCTGGGGGATTCAAAATGGGGTCTACTAGTTGAGAAAGGAGAGAGCAACAAATTAAATAAATAAAATGGGAGGCATGGTAATCGAACCCACAACCTCCAGGCAGCAAATGAAAGGAAAGAAAAATAAAATAAAGAAAGTGTGAGGCGTGGGAATCGAACCCACGACCTCAAGGCTGTAAAGGAGAAAGGGAGAAATAAAAAGAAAATAAAGTGAGGCTATGGGGGCTCGATCCCACAACCTCACTGCCAATGCATAGCTAAGTCAAACTTTAAATAAAAATAAAATAAGGAGGATGTGGGGGTTCGAACTCACAACCTCATAGTCCCTAGCGAATTAGAGAATAATTCAAGAGAGGTTGTGGGGGTTTGATCCCACAACCTCATGGTCTATGTGAAATTGGACAAGAGGAATTAAATTTTAAAGGAAAAATAAAAGGGGTTGTGGGGTTTCGATCCCACAACCCTTCGGCCAAATAAGAGGAGAATCCAAGGAGAAAAATAAAGATAGAATGTTGATGTTGGGGCTCGATCTAGGGTCCCAATGTCATGAAGACTAAAAATAAAGTCAAGGAAAAATGTAAGTATTGTCCAAGGGGTTCGAAACTGGGTTCCCTTGCCCAAATTTCCGTATTGATACATAAATCATACGTGAATTAAATTTTCAAGAATAATGCCACCTACTTAGATCAAATCGAGATCTTGGCATACATACAAGATACATAAGTCTTGTACTATATAATCTTAGGAAAGATATGAGTCACTTGACAAACTATGAATGAAGCCTCATGGCTTGTATGTATAGACCCATAAGTCTAGCATACGATTAAAAACAAGTGAACCTAAGATGTATGTAATGAAATGATGAAACCCTAGAAGGGTGTCGTACGAGTGTAAGATACACTAAATGGCCAAGTGCATTGGCATATGACGAAATGAACAATGAAATGATGAAATGAACAATGACATGATGAAATCCTAGAAGGGTTAAGTAAGAGTGTGAAACACATAAATGGCCAAGTGCATTGGCATATGACGAAATGAACAATGAAATGATGAAATGAACAATGAAACGATGAAATCCTAGAAGGGTTAAGTAAGAGTGTGAAACACATAAATGGCCAAGTGCATTGGCATATGATGAAATGAACATTCACGTAAAAACGGGTGACTAATTATGAAGAGCAAATGTGCTAATGTTGATGAATGTGGTTACAACATGAAATGAGGCTAATGGAAAAGATGAGAGAAATCTCAAATGAGTCTAAGTAAATGTTACCAAAACATACTCACCTATGAGAGTGTAAAGTTAATGACGAGACCAGTCTCTATAAACACTCTAATGAAAGTGTTGAGATTAACACACTTAATACTAATGATGAGATGAGAAATCATCTATTGAGCTATGATTTCCTCATACTAGAAGCCAACTTCCATGACGTATGAGTTGAATGTAATGGAACTTTATACTGAGCACCGATAGACTAGCTATGAGCGATGATGCCTTCTTTTGGGAATGGCGGAGGTTCACGTAACTCGCATGATATGAGACTGTCCGGCATGCCGATTATGGGTCTTCCTATATCTCCTAGTCTTCAAACCTATACTGCCAATATAGGTATCTGGCGGGGTTGAATTCCCATGTACGCTAGCATGTTTTGGGTCACATTGGCCGGTGATTCCACCTCTTTTCGGTGTGGGTTTTCATGACATTGAATTTCATGATGCTCACATGATCTATATCGATTAAAGTTAAAGTTCCCAATGAATGAATGAGGTCAACCTCAAATGATGCACATAATGAAACAAATGATACCAAATGTGTTAGGATAGGATAATCAAGAGGTGAGTTAGATACAAGTAATGACATTAGGTTATTCTTAGTCATTGCACAACGAACCCGATGAAAGTCTTAAACTACATCGTAGGTATAACTAGTGTTTACACTGGCCCATGATTGAAATAAAATGAAGTACATATGAATGAATGAAGCAGACTCTGTGTTTGCTAAAGCAGACTCCGTAGTTGAGGTCCCATATGTTGAACCTTGATTTTTGGGAAGTCTTAATGTCAAGTCCATGATTCCAAGGTCTCATGACATAAGAAAGAATGATATGAACTACGTTATGTGTTATACGAATTATGATATGTGCTATGTGTACGCTGTTGTGTGCTGTGTTAAAAATGTTAAGATGATGATGCATGTTACTCTCATGGAATAAATTTCCTAATGCAAATTTGGAAAGCTCATAAACTTTCCTATGCAAATTTGGAAAGCTCACTCACTTTCCTAATCTCAATTTGGCAAGTCCACTGACTTGACCTTCTATAATCATGTTGTTAGGAAAGAGCTAATCTTACTCATGCATGTCCTTGGTGTGTGCTTGCATATACCCATACTTAGTACAAATGTGTACTAACCCTATACAACTCTAAACTTTAGGTGTAGGCACAGGTGGACGCTAGAGCTACAGGATCAATGTTGCAGTTATCCGGACGTCGAGCATTCATCCGGACTTGGTAGGCCCTCATGCTTTCGAGGATGCTTGCCCATTTACACTCTAGCTTAGTTGTAGTATTGAGCTAGTGGAGTATGTTCCACTAGCGTTTGTTTCCCATTTTTGTTCAGACATTGTATTTGTCCATTTTTGCAAGTACATCTTTATCGTTATAATAAACTATGTCTTTCGTTTGATGATCTTAATTTTAGATGGTTTATGGTGAAAAATTACGTATGTAGTACAATGTTTAGTAAGCATGTTACCAAACAAAAAGTTTTAAATTTTCCGCTAAAATTAACCTAGATGAAGTAAGAATGACGTATGTAGGCTTGTCTGCGACCTCTGAGAGGTTAACGACGCCTGTCTCGTCTGGGGTCTAGATTTCGGTCGTAACAGATAATATGTCTTGATTATGATTATGTTTTATGATGATGGAATCCTTCATTTGTATATTTTATATGGTATGTGCATTATAGACTTTCACATGACTTAGCATGTTTTCTAATAAAACGATAAATGATCCTTTTTCAATCATGTCCTTAAATTTTATGTGTATATACCCATACTTAGTACATGTGGCGTACTAACCCCATTCCTTTATATTACTACAACTATAGGTTCCGGCCATTCAAGTTTAAGGAGGTCGGTTTAAAGAAGCTTGGAACTCTTTGTCAAAGTCATGGTATGTCCTCATGTTCGGGACGCTATCATTTATTTTCCAACTTATGAAGACTTTAGTAGATATTAGGAATATCCTATTTCCATCATTTTTCTTTGGATTCTTTTATATTAAGGCTTATATGGCATATTGACTATGTATTGGCTAAGTCCAGATTTACACTCTTTAGATGGTTTTATATATGTGAGACAATTTCTTAAAATATCATATGGCTTATGAATGATAAGTATGAATTCTAAGTATACTTCAAGTAGAATGTAAAAGTTTTAAACTTTTCTGCAATTTGTAATGATCACATGTTATGACCAATGCTAAGGGCTTGTCTGAGTCCTCCGATAGGATGACGACACCGGTAGAATATGGGGTATGCTCTTCGGGTGTGACAGCTTATATGTGCCTATGTTCATGAAGTTCACTAAAAAGACATGTTGCATGATTTCAAATAAATTGTCCTCTTTAAATGCATGTTTTTGCATGATTGTTTTTATGCTTAGTGCATTTTTGCACTAATACCATTCTTCTTCATCTTTTTACACAATGTGTATGTTGTGATGGCTAGAGGATGTCTCCTAAGTGAAGAGATTGGATACATATCACAATTTCAAGTAAAGGTACCCTTATGAATCAAGGGTTTCCTACGTGAAGATGTTTCTTTATGTTGATGTAATATCTTAGACTTTTATTTTATGTTTTTAATGGTGGTGTCACTAGTCTATTCTATTGAGGTGCGTCGTAATATGGCAAAGAGACTTTGAGTCAACTTTTTTAATTATGATTTTATAAATATACAAAATGATATTCTAGCATATGATATGGTATGAAAAGTTTTATGTTTTCCTCTATTTTTATGTTTATGTGATGAACGATGTTGAATGGCTTGTATAAGACCTTCGAGAGGTCTAGTATGCCATTTGACTATTTGAGGATACCATAACTTCTTTGGTATACCCTTGAGTTGTAGCATGGAAGCTATTCACTCTTGGGAACCCTTTCCCTAAAAGTCTCTTCAAAGATTTGATTTCTATGTTCTTGAAAATATGCGTTTTCATCAAATTTTGTAAATGGTATTTCAAATCGATTTACTATGATATTTTGTTGGTTATTATTGATATTTTATGATTTCTTATTGGTTAATGGCTATAAATATTAGTATTTTATCTAGTTTCCATGAAAACTTCATTATTGAACCCTTTATCCCAAACCTAGTTAGGAATTGGACTTGTAGATGACTAGGGTGGTTACAACTGATTATGTTATTGTTAAATTCACTATATTATGATGGTGATGATTGGATTATTGAATAATTGTGATGAATTTAGGTTATGATCTTGAAGGAGGCTTTACAAGTTATTGGTAGGACTTCTTGTGACTATAAGTAATCCACTTCAATTATGTTGGCCTAATCTTGATGATGATATTCAAATGGAGTATGATTATGTGAAAAGAATAGGAAGATGATGATATGATTATTATGATGAAATGTTATGAGTATGATGGATTTTGAGATCTTGATAGGGCTATGATTATGCGACTTTTAATGTAATTCTCTTGTGTGTCTTATTATTATATGATTATGATGTGATCATCTCACTAATGATGGTTTGTGATGAGAGGAAGTTCTCATCCTACACCTAATAAAATAATGACATTATTATACAAGGGGTTGGTATCCTATGTCCTATATTAATATTGATGATTAAGATTGACTCAAAGGAATTTCAAAAAGGGACTTTAGCTTTGCACCGAGCGAACTAGATGTGACATTTGTTCTATTCCAATGTTGGGAAGGTAGGTTCACAATGGTTCTCATGAGATGGTGATTACAAAATGAAATTGTACATAGTGAGGGTCTCTAGTGTATCTTATTGTTCCTTAACTATGTTTCCCTAATAGGAACACTAGATAGTGGATCCACCTAGAATGATTGTTTATATTTTAGTTCTACCTTGAAGAGTAGAGCACATTTTTTCGGCATAGGGTTTCATGAGACCGGATTCCATGTTTAGCTCACATGGTCTGTTGTGGTTAAGACGAATGCTCCTGAAACTAAAATGAATGAATGAATGTAATAAATAGGATATAATGATATATATATATATATATATATATATATATGTTTGTTCTATATATGATGTTGGCTTCATTGATGAATAATATATTGGTCTAAGTTGTTATATATGTTTATGACTACACATGATGTTGTATTATGAAAAGCAAGGCATTACTTATGATCTCTTTTCTTGTTAAATGATTATGTGGGGGTTGTGGGGCTTCATATGAGAATTGCACTTGTCGGCTTGAGATGGGATTGTTGGTATGGGACTTGTATGTTGATGATATGAACTATTGAACATGAAATGTTGAGATGACTACCTAATAATGTTATCCTTGTTTATGAACATTTCTTAGTTTGTGGTGATACTTGAAATGTATATTCTCTCTTGTATGTGTATAAATGTTTTCAAAAAGACTTAGCATGTTTCAAAAAAAATGTTCTCTTTCATGCATATCTTCAAATGGTTTATGTGCTTATGTTTCAATTGTTAGTACAAGTGGTTCTACTAAACCATATTATTTATCATTTTACAAATATGTTTGTTCAGGCTGTTGAAGTGCTTAGAGGGCATTTGCAAGAATATTTGGACATCTTTCCCAAGTTATTACTGAGTCCTCAATGTTCGATGATGGTGCCACTAATCTAGCTTAGTAGGATTGTTATGTCTAAAGACGATTGTTTATTCCCTTAATTCTTGAGACTATTGTTGTAAGTCTATAATGTAATATTGTAATTATGTATGGGATTATGCCAAACTTTGTAATGCTATTTAGATGGTTTATATGTGAGACAAGATATTAGACTATTATATGATTTTTTTAAGCTAAAAGAGAAGTATATGTATACTTCATAAGTGAGGTGTCTATGTAAACTCCCTATATAATATGTGAGAAGTTTAAGTACACTTTACTACGTAAAAGTTTTAAATTATCCGCATTTTTGACCTATAACATGTAATGAAGAATGCTAAGGGCTAGTCTAAGTCCACTTCGAGGACAATGACGCCGGTTACGTCTAGAGGTGCTCCCCGGTCGTAAAAAATGTGGTATCAGAACATGAGGTTGAGTAACCTAAAGATTGATGTCTCACTAAACCACGTCTCTATAGTGTCTTGTTCATAATTGTGAAGCACACCACACCTATGAATGATAGGCTATGTGATGCTTAGGAAATTCTCATCTTCTTGGTATTCCTATGTCGTGCCTCAAGAGTTGTCACTCTATGTGTCCTTTTCATCTAACCCTTTTGTTGTGGTTATACTATGACTACTACAACAACATCTTCAAGAATAGTTGGTGAGGAGATTGCTAATGAGGGAGATCCTCCACAAGAACAAGTTCCTCTAGGTAACCAAGCTATGGTCTATCCTCCAACTATGACGAATGGAGAGATAAGGTTCGGCTTTTCCAAATTTTTCCCAAGGTATGACTTTTCAAGATAATGTTTTAACTACTTAAGTCCAAGCTATGATGACACAAGTTAATCGCGAAGTTTTACCCCGTGTGCACCACCATGATTGCATTATGGCTTCTCGTTTGAGACTCTTAACTAGGATGAATCCTCCTATGTTTCTTGGGTCTAAGATCTGTGAAGACCCCCAAGACTTTCTTAATGAAGTCTATAAGATATTGTTTGCTATGGGAGTCACCTCGAATGAGAAGGTTCAGTTAGCCTCTTATCAACTCAAAGATGTTGCACAAACATGGTATATATAATGGAGGGACACTATGGTGTTGAGAGGTGGTCCTTGACTTGTGAGATTTTTAGGAGGACCATTGTTGATTGGTTTTCCTAAGGGAGACAAGGAAGGATAAGGTGGAAGATTTTATTAACCTTCTTCGAGGAGGTACGAGTGTGCTAAAATACTCATTGAATTTCACCAAATTGTCTAAGTATGCCCTTTCCTTGGTGTCTAACCCAAGGGATGGGAAGCCGATTTGTGACGGGAGTGTCCATAAACTTGGTAGAAGAATGTTGTGCGGCGATGATTCATGAAAAAATAGATATTTCTCACTTAATGATGCATACTCAACAAGTGGAAGAGACTAGACTAAGGAGGAAGAACAGGGATGCTAAGAGGGCAATGTCCTATGAAGGAGGCTTTTCTAAGGGTAGGTTGGAAAATCAAGACAAGCCTAAGTTAAATAAGAGGTTCTCAAACCATGTTCCTTCTAAGTTCCCCAAGGCTAGTAATTATTGGGTGTCTAACCCTAAGTCCCAAAAGGGAAGAGGTGGAAATTCACCAAGTAAGAAGCCTACTTGTTGAAAGTGTGGTAAGAAACATGTAATGCTGCTAAAAAAAAAGAACTAAGGTGAAATAGATCCTAACATGTTTGTAATGAATTTATAAGGCCTTAAAATGATGTGTAGTAGTGTTTAGAGGCAGTGTATAATGTTTGGAAGTGTTTGGAGGACAAACTTCCAAGACGTTCGGAAACTTGACGAAGTTGAACTAGTGTGTAGTGGTGTTTTGTAGGAGTTTTATGGGATGTTTTGAGGGTGAAATTGGGTATCAATGGTTCCTATACATAGAATAAAAAATTAAAGGGTCTAAACTTTCGAGAAAGACGCCAAACGACCAGCCAAAGGGTCTTTGAGGACGACGCAAACATGGGCCAATGAAGCTACCAAGGCAGCTAAGATGCAGGAGTGGCTGCGCTTCCCGCTTCCGACACTCAAAGGGAAAAAAGTTTGCCCTGAGACGCGGAGACATCGCGAACTATTCTGTCTAAAAATTTTGCAGAACCAAGAATTAAAAATGCCTCCACGACGCATAGTGACCTCCTAGATTTTGTTGGGTCGTTCTTAAGTCAAATTTGAATTGGTTAAAAGGTCCTTTAAGTGCTGGGGTCTTTTGGGTATTTTGAGGATGAACTATTGATGTTTATTGCGTCTTTTTAAACACTCAAACTCACAAATCAAAACGAAACCCTCAACTCAAAACAAAAGCTCTCTATTCCTTTTCTCTAAAACCTCCATTGTTGAAGCTTTGAATATCGAAGGAAGAAAACAGATTTTCTCCATCAATTTCGTGGGCTATTCTGAAGTATTTAGATATGGAGCTTCATGCATGAACTCTCTTCTATTGAAGGAGCCAATTTCAAATGGTTTCAAAGATGATCAAAAACATGAAATCTTGTATTTTAAATTCTAGCAATCTGTTCTTGCATAACAAATTTTGAATCAATTTTTATGATTGAATGAATGTAAATACAATTTTTTAAGGCTAAAATCAAGGTGAAACCCATGCAAATCATGATTTCATATCTTGGCTTAAATATGGGTGATTTGATCATGACTTAATAAATTCTTATGTAGATTGTAATGGGATATTGATATATGTTTGAATTATGTTAGAATTGTATATAAGCTGCCTCAATTTTTCAATTCTCATAATGTATTATGTTGATTCATTTTATGGTTTGATTATTGGATTGAATTGGTATATATGGTTGTTGGTAAAAACCTTTGTGAAGTGTATTGGTTGGAATACTGAGTATATGAATATGTACATCTTGACTTAGTAGGCTTATGCACCTTTGTATTGTATGTGTATGAATGAATGTTAAAACGTAATTATTATATAATGAAATGTATATATGTTTGTTCTATATATGATATTGTCCTTAAATGATGTTGGCTTCATTGATGAAGATGATATTGGTATAAACTGTTATATATGTTGATAACTGCACATGATGTTGTATTATACAAAGCAAGGCATTTTCGATCTCTATTCTAGTTTACTTGATTATGTGGGGTTATGGCGCTTCACATGAGCATTGTACTTGTATGCTTGGGATGGGATTTTTGGTAAGGGTATTTTATGTTGTTGATATGAACTATTGAAAATGAAATGTTTAGATGACTTATAATAACATTATCCTTGTTTATGAACATGTCTTCTGTTGTTGTGATCCTTTACTTGTATATGCTCTCCTGTATATGTGTGAATGTTTTCAACATGATTTAGCATATTTCTAAAGAATTGTCCCTTTTATGCATGTCTTCAATTGATTTATGTCCATATGTTTCCTTACTTAGTACAAGTTGTTGTACGAACTCATATTCTTTATCTTTCTACAAATATGTAGGTTCAGGTCGTTGAAGTTTTTACAAGCCATTTACAAGAAGACATGGACATATTTCCCAAGATGTTGGTGAGTCCTTACTGTTTGAGGATGGTGTCACTTCTCGAGCTTAGTAGGATTATTATGTCTAAAGATGATTGTTTCTTCCATTAATTCTTGTGACTATTGTTGTAAGCCTATAATTGTATATTATACTTATGTATGGGATTATGCCCAACTTTTTAAAGCTCTTGAGATTGTTTATATGTGAGACAAGATATTAAACTCTTACATGATTTGTTTATTCTAAACGACAAGTCTATGTATACTTCATAAGCGAGAAGTCTATGTAAATTCCCTATATGATACGTGAGAAGTCTAAGTACACTTTACTATGTAAAAGTTTAAATTTTCTGCATTTCGACCTATGACATGTAATGACGAATGTTAGGGGCTAGTCTAAATCCTCTTCGAGATGTCAGTTACGTCTACAGGGTGCTGCAAGGTCATGATATCTTCCTCGATGATTTTCCCAGAATTCCTCCCGAACGTGAAATAATTTTGACAATGACTTGATACCGAATACTCAATCCATTTAAATTCCTCCTTACTGGGTGGCTCCAACCAAGTTGAAAGATTTGAAGATTCAACTCAAGTATTTGCTAAATAAGGGTCTTATACAACAAACCATTTCTTCATTGGGCGCTCCGGTATTTTTTGTGAAAAAGAAAGATGAGTCTCTTAGAATGTGTATTGACTATCGACAAGTGAACAAGGTCACTATATAGAATAAGTAACCTCTCCCTAGGATTGATGATTTGTTTGATCAACTCCACGTTGTCAATTACTTTTCAAAAAATGATTAGAGGTCGGGGTATCACCAACATAGGGATATCACCATGTTGACATTCCTAAGACGATTTCCCAAACTAGGCATGGTCATTACGAGTTCCTAGTCATGTCTTTTGGTCAAACTAATGCCCCCACAAATTTTATTGACCTTATGAATATGGTGTTCCAAAATTATTTTGATTCATTTGTAATTGTCTTTGTCGATGATATCTTTGCATATTCAAAGAGTGAGGATGAACACATGGGTAATTAGAGGATAGTATTGTAAGTCCTCAAGGAACATCAACTATTTGCTAAATATAGTAAGTGTGAATTTTCTTTGAGATCAATTGTTTTTCTTGGTCACATTGTTTCAAGTAAGGGTATCGAGGTCAATACGAAGAAAACGGAGGTGGTTAATAATTTTCCTAGACCTTCGACTCCAACTAATATTCAAATTTTCATGGGGTTAGCCCGGTATTATCGGATATTTGTTGACGAGTTTGCATCCATTGCTTTTCCTTTCACAACCTTAACCCAAAAGAAAGTTATGCTTGACTGGGTCGTAAGCTTATGAAAGAGTCTTTCAAGAGTTGAAAGATAAGTTTACCTTCGCTCCGGTTTTGACTTTAATGGAGGCCACGAAAGGTTTTTTTTGAATATTGTGATGCTTCTGAAGTAGGTTTCGGTCGTCATGCAACATAGTAAGGTGATATCTTAATCCAATAGAAAACTCAAGGTGCATGAGAGGAACTATCTAACTCATGATCTTGAATTAGAGGCCGTACTGTTTGCTTTTAAGATATAGAGACAGTATTTAAATGGGGTGCATGTGGATTTGTTCAGCGACCATAAGACTCTTCAATATGTGTTCACTCAAAAAGAGATAAATCTCCAACAAAGAAAATTGTTAGAACTGTTCAACGACTATGATATGATTGTCCTTTAATTACACTCTACGAAAAGCCAATGTGGTTTCGGATGAATTAAGTCGAATGACTATGGGTAGCGTAGCTCATGTTGAAGATTGTAAGAAAGAGTTGGTGAAAGATGTGCATAGATTGGACGGATTGAGTGTTCGACTTGAAGATTCTCTAAAAGGGGGCTTCATGGTTCATCACAAGTCCGAGTCATCTTGAGTGGATGACGTTAAGTTGAATAAACATATTTATCCTCTATCGATGGAGTTGAAGGGATCAGTTCGTAGCAAGTACAATGAGTCATTATCCTAAGGAGGGATAGTGTACTTAGGTATCAAGGTAGTTTGTGTGTACCGGATGTGATGACTTTAGGAGACAAATTATAGAAGAGGCTCATGGTGATTTATATTCCATTCATCTATGTGCCACCAAAATGTACCATGATCTTCAAAAGGTCTATTGGTGGAACGGTTTGAAGAAGGATATAGAAGAGTTTATGGCCAGATGTCCTAATTGTCAAAAAGTCAAGGCCGAACATCAAAGACAGGGAGGTTTAATACAAGAGATGGATATCCCGACATGGAAATGTTAAGACAATAATATGGATTTGTTGTGGGTTTGCCCGCACCCGTAAACAAAGGATTCAATATGTGTGATTATTGATAAATTGACCAAATCTTCCCATTTTATTCTTGTCAAAGGTAGTTATTCGGCCGAGGACTATTCTATATTGTATATTAATAATATTGTGGGTTGGCATGGAGTTCCCTTGTCAATCATCTTAGAAATGGGTCTTACATTCACTTATAGGTTTTAGAAAGCATTCCAAAGTGTTCTAGGTACAAAGGTGAAACTTAATACTGCATTTCATCAACAAACAGATGGTTTAGGGGGAACAAACCATCCATAACTTTGAGGAAATGTTGAGGGAATGCGGTATTGACTTCAAGTATAATTGGAATAATCATCTACCATTGGTTGAATTTGCCTACAATAATAGCTATCATTCAAGCATCACCATGGCACCCTTTGAGGCCCTTTACGAGAGGAGATGTAGATCTCCAATTGTATGGTTTGAGGTAGGTGAGTTTTCTCTAATAGGTCCAAAAGAAATCTATAAGGTCGTAGAGAAAGTACGGATCATAAAGGATCATTTGCAGATGACTCAAAGATGGAAAAATCCTTATGCCGACAATAGATTAAGACACCTTGAGTTTATGGTAGTATACATATTCTACTTGAAGATATCACCCATGAAAGGGGTGATAAGGTTTGGTAAAATGGGTAAACTTTGTCACCGCTATGTGGTCATACGAGGTTGTGAATTGCATCGGAAAGGTCACCAATGAGTTGAAACTACCTATTCATTTGTCTAGGGCCCATCCAGTTTTCCTTGTGTCAATTCTCAAGAAGTGTATAAGTGATCCGCTATCTACCCTTCCTTTAGAAGGCTTATAAGTAAAATCTAACCTTTCCTAGGAAGAGGTTCTGGTTGAGATCTTAGAGCGACAAGTAAAGAGGTTAAGGAATAAAGAGGTAGCTTTCGTGAAGGTTCTTGGGATGAAATAACTAGCGGAGAAAGGTACTTAAGAGGCCGAGGCCAATATGAAATCTCGATATCATCATCTTTTTTGATCCTCTTCTATCCAAGGTTAAGGTAAGTAATTTCTCCTAAATTTTGGTGTTGAAGGGTCTTAATTTGTTCCGAAACATCAATGAATTCCCCTTAATTATGCATGACTTTGTGAAAAATCCACGTTTCGTATATGTGTTGAACTATGTGTCTTCATACTTAACAATACTTGATTACATGTTTGGTATATTGAGTTATGTGATATTTCTTGTGAAAATTTTCAAATGTGAAGTTATAAAATTTATGCGGTATTTCTTGTTCAACATGTTGAGTTATTTGAAAAGGAGAAGAACTTTCCTCGATGAACATGAAATAATGAAATATGCGCATTTTTATAGTTAAAATGATTTCTATTTTAAAAATTGTGTCGGATTGTGTTGAGAAAGGAGTTAATGTTTCCTCCTTTTTTCTTTGATGATATTTATGTCTCATAGACTGGTTGGGTTGCTAGTCTTGAGTCGTAATTCCAAAAAGATTTTTAATGTATCACTCGAGGATGAATGATCCCCAATGGGGGATATTGTTACACCTCGAAAATCTAAGTACCTAGTCTAGAGTCTAAGTCCTTCAAATAGTTTTTCAAGGCCAAAATGAAGGTAATTAACTTGATTAGGAAATGTTAAAGCCTAAACATCAAGAAACGACCACGACGTCCGGAGACTAGTGAAAGTGATTAGTGTGCCTCTAGGTTTTAAATGAGCTTAAAGATTCGTATTAATATCAAACTTTGTAAAAAAGGCTTAGGGTACACCTTTGAGCATGTTTAGGGTCGAAACGTTTAGGTAAAACTCCCCAAATACCACCCTGATGGCCCTTGAGGAGGACCCAACTTTTGACCCTAAAAGGTGTCATAAGATAGTGTGCAACCACGAGGGTCAACGAGCCGTCGATGGGACGACGCCCGGTTGATGGTGCTCATTGGTCCACACATAGAATGTGGAGACTTTGCTCCATTATGACGACTCTTTATCCCAAACCACATTGACAACGATGGTTCGTGGTTTTGTCGATGAGGCATAAACGGGGTCTTATCGATGGACCCCTGTCACACTGTCTCAAACATGGTTTAGGGGAGGGTGGTTAGTAATTAGTTAACTAATTAATTATAAATAGGGAAGGTTATAATTATTTAGTTTTGGACTATGAAATGGTCCTACGTCGTTATACTAACCTAACACTTCATAAATCCCAAAATCTAACTAACTCCCTCTTCTCTCTAGTTTCTCTCAATACTTTTAAGACCCCATTGAAGAACAAGATCAAGCTTTCTAGGGATTCAAGATCAAGATTTTTCTTCACCGTTCTTCAAGGGTTCTCAAGTTCTTCAAAGATTTGAGTTCAATGTTCATGAAAAACCTTGTTTTCATCCTATTGATGATTTATGTATATTCATTTGTTTGTTGATTTATCCCTTAAAACCTTCATCTAAATATCTTCAAAGACTCATGAATCCTATACTTTTCCTAACCCTGACTTGTTATCTAGGTTTATTATGATTGAGGGAGATATAATTGAATGTAATATTGTATTGTTTGGTATTATATGATTATGTTTATTGAATTGTTTGTTAAGGATCATATTATTGAGGTTAAGATCTTTGATGATATTCTTTGAAACCATTGGTAAGACATTTACGATCATGAATACTTTACTTCAATTATGTTGGTCTATTCTTGATGCTGTAGATTCAGCTGAAGTATGAATATGTGAGTGTAATAGGAAGATAATGAGAGTTTATTAATATGATAGCATGTTATGAACGTGATGAATTGTGAAATGATTATAGGTTTGTCATAATGAGGGATTGAAGGTGATTCCTCTGTGCATCTTATTACCATGATTATGATGTGATGTTCTCCCTTAATGTTGGGTTGTGACGAAAGGAAGTTGTAATTCTATAACCTAAGAGCTATGATCATGTTATACAATGGGTAAGTCTCATAAGACCTATGGTATAAACTAATGCTTAGAAAGAGAATGATACTTCAAAAAGGGAATATGTAGCTTAGCACCGAGTTAACTTGACAATGAGAGGTGTGCCTTCCAATCAGGAAGGTAGCTTTACCAAGTGCCTCATGTGATGGAAACTACTATGCAAATAAGCATAAAGAGAATTTCTAGTAAAAATCTTTGAGTTCCTTAACTATGTGTGCCCCCATCGGAAAACCTAGCTATTTTATCCACATAGACGCTATTATTATATACATGTCCTACCTTGTAAAGTAGGATGCCCTTTTTTCTGTGAGAGGGGTTGACACCAAATTCTATATTTAACTCACATGGTCTATTGTCAGTTATGACAAAGTTTCCAGAAAGTAAAATGAATAAATGAAACTATAATTGGATAATAACTAAGATGACTTGAGAGGTGCACTAGTGTAGGTAAGGGAATGGGATTTTACCTATACATTTCACATGTGGACCCTGAGGGGATTCTTAGGATGGTTTCTTCATACATATATCTCATGAATGAAAATATTAATGTTGATTCTATATAATGGTGGTCTCGTACGGTGTTTTATTCACTTGATATACAAGTTGTTTGTCTAGATTTCCATGTATGAGATTGAATACACTTGTTATAATGTAATTGCAATGCTTACGGTCTCTTTGATAGTTGACATACCTTATATGGGGTTATGGGGCTTCACATAGACATTGGACTAGTTGACATGAATTGGGATTATGGGTAAGGTCTTGTAATGTATTAATGAAAGGCTTTCAATGGCTTTACTATGATGTTGCTCATGAACATGTAATTTGAAATATTTTTATTGTTGCTATGTTATGAACCTTTCTATATTCTTGGAATATGCATTATGGCTTTTAAGTTAACTTAGAATGCTTATAAACCAAATGTCCTTTTTAGTATATTTATAAATATTTTACTTGCATATGTCTTCATATATAGAACAAGTGGTTTGTACTAACCCATATTTTCTCTATTTCTACAATAATGTAGGTTCGGGCCATTGAAGAGTTTGAAGGAAAATTTTCGAGAAGCTTGGATAGATTCCTAAGTTGGTGAGTCCTCAAGTCTGAGGACGAACCCTACCATTCAAGTTCTTATTATTTGATTATTCTAATGACATTGTTCATTTCTTATGTTGTAGAGACTCTTGTATTCTCTTATGAGACTTACGGTAATGTTGGACGGACTATGTCCTAAATCTTGTAGTACTATGATAGATGGTTATCCCTGAAATGATGTCGACAATTTTCGATATGTGAGAAGTCTATTTAACTTCATATTGTAAAGTTTTAAATTTTCCGCATTTTTATTGACCTATAAAGTGCGATGATATATGCAAAGTGCTTGTTTAAAGCCTTTAAGATGACGAAGACTCCGGTTACGATTAAGGGGTGCTCCCTGGTTGTGCCATCTACCCCCTTCCCCGGATAATTCAGAGACATGTCTGGGAACTCCAAGTACTGATCAGCCAATATGAATTCTTCCGGTGTTCATACATATAGAGAGTCCAACAACACTACAAATTTCACATCCAAACAAAGCCACATACATGATATCATACAACACTATTATACTCATTCACAATTACCAAATGCAGCAAGAGGAAGCTATATACTTGAAAAAATTGGAATCCAAAGCTTTAGAAGAAAGAAGTTTAGAAGAATTAAAAAACCACCTTGAGTATTTCTGCATTAGTCACTATCCTTTTCAACATGACTATGTTTAAAAGACAAGTATAGTTGTTTTGGATAGGGTCTTGTTTTTTTGAATTTATTTTGGAAGGTGAGAGTCTCAATTTTTTATATTTTCCTAGTGCTTTAGTATTGAGAGGATTCCTCTTAAGTGCTTAGTTCTAGGTTAACTTCTTTTAATATGGGGAAGAGTTGGTTATCCTTAGTAAGAAGGTTGACTCTTGAACAACCATAGGATTGGAGGAAATCTTTATGTACCCCTCTTTGTACTTATCTCTGTTTTATTCATGCTACGGCGTGGGGTGTTGCTAACCCCCTGACCCCTGAGGGTTATTCAAATAATAATAATAATATAAAACCCTAGATCCTAAAACTAAAACCTTAATCCCTAAACACTATAAAACCATAAGACACACTAAACCCTAAAAACCCCAAAACCCCTAAACCTAAGAAATTCTAACATATTAGACCTATAAATCCCTAAACCTTATATTTTAAACACACACACACAAAAAAAAAACCCTAAGCCTAAACCCACAACCTATAAAATCAAAAAAAATCTCAACTTAAAAAACTCAAAGTGCTAAACCCTTAAAATCTAGATAAACCTTTAACCTTAAATCCTAAACATAAAAACCCCTAAGCCATAAACCCTAAACCTTAACCTTAAACCCTAATTCCTAAACGTTAAAAACTAAGAAACCCTAAACCCATTAAAAACTTCTAAAGAACCCTAAGCTCTAAATCCAAAACAGTAAAATCCATAAAACCCTAAGCCTATAAAACACAAAAAAACATATGGCCCTAAACCCTAGAAAACTCTAAGTAACACTTAACCCGTAAAAACCTTAAAAAACCTCAACCTAAAAAACTCCTAGCTCAAAACCCTGTAAAGCCCTTAATCGTATATGTTGAACACTGGAAATACAAATAAAACATATAACCTAAACCCTAAAACTATAAAATCCTAAAAATCTTAACCTTAAAAACCTAAATAAAACCCTTAACTTAAAACCCTAAACCTAAAAAAAGCCCTAACACCTAAAATGTAAACCCTAACCTCAAACTCTAAATCTTAAACCTAATACCCTAAGAAATCCTAAACCCTAAACCTTAAGAAACCCTATGTCCTATAAACCGTGAAATAAACATAAACCCTAAAACCCCCTAAGAAATACTCAATCCTAAAATAACCCAACAAACCATAAACTGAAAAAAATTCTAATCTCAAAACATTATGTAGCCTTAAATCATATATGGTAATCCCTAAATAATAAAGAAAAAACCCAAAGCCCTAAACCATAAATCTATGAAGCCCTAGATAACCTTAACATTGAAAACCCAAAGCTCTAAACCCTAAAACCTTTATAAAACCATATTCCTAAAAAACCCTTATGCCCTAAATCCAAATCCTTACATAAAACCCTAAAAATAAAATAAACCTAAGCGCTAATCCCTACACCCTAACCTTTAAGTAAACCTAAATCCTTCAAAGAATGGAAACCACTAAAAAATTATATCCCTAAACCATAAATCCTTAAATATCTCAATCAAACAGCTAAAAACAAAAAAAAATTCCTATGCCCTAAACCTTAAACTCTAAAAAGCCATAAGGAGCGATCTCAGGCGAAAGGTCTCGACCAAGAAAGTCCTTCTACAAAGATACATGATCCTATATCCATGAATCACCCGCAACAAGATCAATAACATCTTAGTGATATCCCCAAAAACCATCGAGTTACTCGACTGGTTCATCTCCTTTGAGAAAACAAAATGATCAAAGAAAAGATGGTGGAAATCAAGGTTCCAAAGATCCAATTACTACTCCATTGCATAAGCTTCCTGGTGAATCGTCTAAGGACACTTCACACAATAATCGACAAGAAAATGTCCAAGGTAAACTCTGACTTACTACCTTTACTTACAATATTGACCAATGATTGAATGGAGTGGATAGGAATGCTAAAAATATTGATAATTCTGCTAAGAGTACGGATCCTGTTAGATTAGATTATCAATCTAATTATCCCATAATTTCTAGTAATTTTGATCGTATTGTATCTAATGGTCCTGCTTAAAAAGCTGATCTACCTTCAAGGAATCCTAATTATTTTCCTAGGAAAGATGTAATTCCAGAACAAGCTCCATATACCGTAATTCAAACGTATGCTGATAAGTTGTGATATAATCAGTCGAAGAGTGAAATTAGTATTAAATTGACTGCTTCTGAGATTACTACTAAACAAGGTCTACCAGCAGTGCTATATGTGAAGGATGAGGTGATGAAAGACACTCTTAGCGGTATGTTTGTAAACACAATGCCTAGAGTAGAATTTATTAGAAAGAATTTCATTATCCAAACTCAATTGTCAAG
>NC_028637.1:58451103-58468288 GCF_001406875.1 Solanum pennellii
GGGGGGGGGGGGGGGAGGGAAGGGGTTATGATTGCTCACTTTAATTCTCGACATGTTTATATTGACGTTGATAACGAGTTGGATTAGAATATAATGTGGACTAAACAATGCATGACCATAGTTGGACAGGTTATCAGGATCCAATCTTCGACTTGTTCTTTTAAACCTATGGAAGAAACTCCATTAGTACCAATTTTTATTTCTCAACCTGAATGCCATGGCATTGTTACAATAAAGAATTTATTACTATTTTATTGTCTCCTGTTGTTAGAATTTTGTATTTAGATTTTGCCTCAATTAACAAAACTAGGGGAAGTGAAGCTAGAGTTAAGGTTCAAATTGACCTCACTCAAGATAGACCTTCTCATATTTGGATGTGGTATATAAGGGAAGATATAATTGATGGTCTATTGCAAAAGATTATATATGATAATATTCGTGACTGTTACTTTTATTTTAAACATCAATGGTATAAGGAACTTAATTGTATCATTAAACAAAGAGATGAAGAACATAAAAGAAGGAAGGAATTAGAGAAAAATAAAACCAAAAAATATAATGTTCATAAAGATGTGCATAATTCTGATAAGAAGGAATTAGGAAGAAGAGATGAGAGTAGTTTTCCACAAAACTACCCACAGGAACAACCATTAGAATATCTGCAAGAAGAAAAGCAGTGGCTAGTTCAGAGGAAGAAAAATCATTTGCAGCAACAAGTTCATTACAATACAGACAAAGCAACAACTAATCAACAAACTTACATTGATTTGGATGTGCAGGAAACTTTAACAAGTGCAACGGAAAAGGGAATGAATACTGATAATATTCAGGAGCATAGGTATAAGGCTACACAAAATACAACTATGAAACATCAAATGTGAGTCAACAGGTTGGCATGGAAAGTAGACACACTAACTAGTCTCAAATTTAGCATAAGGACAATCAGTTAATGACACAGAAAACAAATAGAGTTAAAACAACACAGTTACAAGAAAATACAAACTCCCAGGTATTGACTCAATGCTCCAACTCCCTACACCCTATGATATTTGTGATAATGCTATTGGTGTAGCTTTTGCTGGTGAGGTTGGAACAGGTCAGGATATATCTAGTCATAGGAAGGAAGGGTTGTCTAAGAATATAGGGAAAATGGATCAGGGTGATGAAGAATCTGTTCAACCTTTTAACAATGAGGTAGGGGAACCACCTGATAAACCTTCTAATAAAAAATCACAAGAAAGACTGAGTAAAAATAAAAGAGAAACAATTAAAAAAAGACAACAAAAAGATCTTGGCCATGATTCATCTAAACAACAGGAAACAACTAGTTTTGTTGAATATGGGGAAACTGAGTTTGAGGATGACTATGATGAAGATACTTAATCCTTAGATGAGGGGCAAGATACTAAGGGGGAAATTAGTGCAGCACACCACCAACAAAGGGGTCTTTTATTTCACAGTAACAACCCTAAAAACAGTAGGGAGGCCACTGGAAAGCAAGGATTAAATCCAAGAGGGATAAAGGAATTAAGGCACACTCATAATACTAACATTAGTAGACCAAACACTAGAGTTAGGAGTAGAGGTTTATGATGCTTAGCAATATTTGTTTAGATGTTAGGAGCATAAATACACAAGGTGTTCTATAAAGGTTGCAAATTCTAAACAAAATTATAACTTGGACATGATTTCTATTTTAGAACATTTTGCAGACTAGTCAAAGGTTAATTCTTACAGAATTCAGCTGCACATTGATAAAATCCATAACAATAATAAAATCTCGTTGTTTTGGAGTTGTGATGTTAATTGTAAGGTGTTGGAGGTGGATGATCAATATATTATTTGTGAAATAAATCATGCGGAAGTGCTGAAAAACTTATTATCATTTATTTTTATGCTAAGTGTAAGGAACACTTGAGGAGACCCTTATGGGAAAGTATGTTACAACAATCCGACACAGTACTTCCTTGGTGTATCATTGGTGATTTTAATGTTAACTCATCAATTCATGAGAAATTGGTGGTAGGGAGTAGTAATAATATAAACATGAGTTTTGAATTCATTAGTGTCATTGAAGATTCTGAGTTGGTTGATATTTGGTACAATTGTCAATCTTATACTTGGTGTAATCAAAGAGATGAGGGAGCTATAATTTGGAAAAGATCGGATAGAGCTTTAGAGAATGATATTCGGTTGGAGAAGATGCCTCAGACTATTATTATGCATCTTCCATCAGTAGGCTCTGATCACTGTCCTTTACTGATGAAAATGGCTTATAGACAGGAACTAAACACCAAATATGTTAAGTTCCTTAACTGTTGGACATATAACTCATCTTTTCAGCTTTTGTGTAACAATGCTGGAAAAAAAGTTTATTGGCAATCACATGTGGGTCTTTCATACTAAAATGAAGATATTATCAAGTACTTTATGTATTTTGTCAAAAAAGGAGTATGGGGATATTCTTGCAAAGGCAAAGGAATATGAGGATTTAGTGAAAGGGGCTGAAGAGATGGTGATTTCTTCTAAAGTTGATGTTCATAGAACCAACTTGAACTGCCTTAATGCTCAATATAATAGGTATTTGAAATTGGAACAGTCAAATTTGCAACAAATTCTCATATTCATTAGTTAAAAGAAGGGGATGTAAATTCCAAATACTTTCATGATGTTATGAGGGAAAGAATGAAAAAAAATGTTTAGACACAAAGTTCTTACAAATAATGGGGATTGGGTGAAAGGAGATGTCAGTATTGCTAAAAATACTTGTGAATATTATCAAAACATCTTCACTGGCAAGAATTATAAAAGTAGTGAAGATATTTTTACAAGAATTGTAGAATTAGTGAAGATATTTTGACTTGTATTCCCAATATGGTTACTCAAGAACAAAATTCTATTTTGGAAAGTATACCTACTATGGCCGAGTTGAGAAGTGTGGTATTTGCAATGAATCAAAATTCTGATCCTGGACCAGATGGTATTGGTGGTAAATTTTATCAAAGTTGTTTTGATATCATTAAAAATGATTTATTTGTTGCTGTACAATCCTTCTTTAATGGTCAAGATATTCCTAGATACATGAATCATGCTTGTTTAATACTTCTACATAAAGTTGATCAGCCGAATCATCTTAAAGATTATAGGACCATTACTCTTAGTAATTTTTCTAACAAAATCATTTCTATCATTATGAATATTAGACTTGCGCTAATTCTACCAAACCTTATTTCTGATAAGCAATCTGGTTTTGTAAAAGGTAGGAGTATTTCGGAAAATATTATGTTGCCCCAAGAGATTATCCATTGTATTAAGCTTCCTAATGAACGGGATAATGTAGTCATAAAAGTTAATATGGTCAAAGCTTATCATAGGGTATCTTGGGCTCATAAATGTCTTGTTTTGAGGAAGATGGGGTTTTGAGAATATTCATTGATAGGGTATGGAGTATCATGAGTAATAATTGGTATTATGTAGTCATAAATGGTAAGAGACATGGTTTTTTTTCATTATTCTAGAGTTCTTAAACAAGGAGATCCCTTGTCTCCAGCCCTATTTATTTTAGGTGTTGAAGTGTTATCAAGACAACTTAATTTGCTTTATCAGAATCAGGGGTATAATGGGTTACAAATGGTGAGTAGAGGACCTCAAACTAATCATCTAAATTTTTCTTATGATATAATTATATTCACCTCTACTATTGGAAGCTCTTTAGAACTTATCAGGAAGACTATAGTGGCATATGAAAGGGTGTCAGATCAATAGGTGAATAAGAAAAAAGGTTATTTTATGGTTAGTACAAATACTGAGGAAGATATTATTGATATCATTAAGGATTAAACAGGTTTTAGAATGACAGATAACCCTATTATTTATTTAGGGTGTCTACTATACATTGGGGGTCAATGAATCATATACTATTCTGATTTAGTGGATAAGGTGATAAAATGAATATCAGGGTGCCAATCGAAATTGTTGAGTTTAGGGGGAAATATTACTCTGGTGAAGCATTTATTGCAATCTATTCCTATCCACACTTCGGCATCAATATCACCACCTAAGACTACACTCAAGTACATAAAAAGAGTAATAGCTGATTTTTTCTTGAAAGTAACAGTGAAGAGAATAAATATCATTGGGCCTCTTAGGAAACCTTGGGGTATTCTACTGCTGAGGGTGACATAGGGGTAAGGTTGTTGGATGATATTTGCTCTTCTTTTCAATACAAACAATGGTTGGAATTTATAACAAAACAGTCTTTATGGGGGCAATTTTAAAGGTCAACTATTGTCAAAGAGCTAGTGGCTAAGAAATATGATACAGGGTAATCATTGATTTGGAGATATCTTATTCGCAATAGACAAGATGTCAAATCAAATATTAGTTGGAATATCCACTCTGGCACTTTAGTTTTTTGTGGGATACTTGGTTTGGGGATGGAGCTCTAGCTAAGTATTGTGAGGTGTACATTTTAAACAATACTCAATATCATTTTTCTTAGAAGCTGGCAAATGGAAAGAAAGGGTTATTAGAGAGCATGTTCCTCCTGTGTTGGTGCCTATTATTCTTGATACTGTTATTAACATAATGAGAATCTACATGATACAACAAACTGGAGTCCAACTGAAAATGGAAAGTTTACATTAGCAAGTACATGGGATACGATTAGGAAAAGTATTCTAAAGATCATATCATAACATTCATTTGGCACAAGAATTTTCCATTCAAAGTATCTTTCTTTATTTGGAGAGCTTTGCGAGGTAAACTAACAACTAATGAGAAGCTTCATACATTTGGAAAGCAAGAGTCTGATTGCTATTGTTGTCACACAGTAGGGAAAGATGAAATTAATCATATTTTGGTTAATGGAAACTTTCCTAATTATATTTGGAAAACTCATGCAGCAAAAGTGGGAACAGGCCATTATTTTACATAATTGAGCAGTTTGTTAATTCACTGGAGGAGTTTACATTATCACAATGAGGCACAAAAAAATTTATTTCATGTTTTGCCTAATTTCATTTTTTGGAACCTTTGGGTAAATAGGTGTTCTGTAAAGTATGGAGGAAATAGATCTATTTTACAAAGAGTGCAATATGCTATACTAAATAATGTCATACATATATTAATAATATCTTTTTCTAATACACAATGACCACCTAACTGGGAAGGGATAATCATCCTAGCTGAACACTGTCAACATCAGTTTAAGGTGACTATTGTGAATTGGGAAAAGCCTCCAATAGGAGTATTAAAATTGAATACGGATGGCAGTGCCTTTCAATCCAGGAAAAATAGGAGTGGTGGCATTTTAGGAGATCACCAAGGTAAATTGATTTATGCTTTTGCTATACCTCTTGGTTTTGGTACTAAAAATATTGTAGATATGAAGGCAGCCTTGTATGACATTTATTTGTGTAAAAAGTATGGATTCAAACGTCTTATTTTGGAAGTTGATTTGGAACTGTTAAATTAATGGATAAACAATACAAGTTGCAGTCATGGAGAAGTCGACAAGCTGTCAAAGAAATACAAGGAATAAGCAGCAAGCTGGAAATGTTTCACTGCATACATGTTTATAGGGAATCCAATGGTACTACTCACTTATTATCTAAATGGAGTCACAAACATGATATAATACAACAGTACTACACTACACAATAACTAAATTGAGAAATAAGAGGCAAATATTTTCTAGAAAAAATGGGAATGCAAAATTTCCGAAGAAGGAAACTTAGAAGAATTAAACAACCATCTTAGGGGAACTGTTGGCATATGTTTGACTTATGATTTGTTTAATCATGCCTGATTAATTAAACATATTCAAATTTACTACGTCTTATATAGGTTTGTGTTATATAGGTATAGAAGGTTAGAATAAGGTGTTTTTGATTTGGACTTGTCTTTGTAAGGGGAGACTCTCCCTTTTTTATTGTATTTTAGAAGCTTTCTTCAGAATAAAGCATCAGGTAAGGGTTAATTGACTAGCCTTAGTAGGTAGGTCAAATTAACCCATCATAGGTGGAGGTAAGGTCTAGACCCCCTCTATGTACATATTTTATTTGTGAAATGACAAGGCGTCGGATGTTGTTCAACCCCTGACTCACCACAAGGGTCATTCCATTAACAAAACACCATAAGAAACACTCAACCATTAAAAACCTTAAAAAACCTGAAAACCTATAAACCTAATAAAATCCAAGCTCAAAACCTTTCAAACCCTTAAATCATTTACCCTTAACCAAAAAAAATCCCTTAGTCATAAACTCTAAAATTATAAAACCATAAAACCCCTTAACAAAAAAATTCAAACCCCTAAACACTAACAAACTATATAAAACCCTAAACTTTGAATCCCTAAGTCTTAAACCCTAAACATTAAGAAATTTTAAATCATAAACCCTAAAATAAACAATAAAAACAATTTAAAACACCTAAAAAGCAATAAGCTCTAAACCCTAAACCTAAAAAACGCAAAAAATCTATTATATGTAATCCTATAAGCCCTAATAAACATTTAATCTTTTAAAAAAGTAAAAATATCAAAATACCCTACACCTAAAATCTCTAAGCTCTAAACCCTATAAAACCCTTAGCATATAAAACCCTAAACAAGCTTAACATAAAATCAAAGAAATAAACCCTAAAAACCTTGATAAAAACCATAATAAAAATCCCTATATATAAAAAAAACCTAAGTCGTAAATCCTAAAAAAAAAACGTTAAATCCTAAATTGAAAACACTAAGAAACCCTAAATTGTAAACATATGAAACTACAAATCCTATAAATCCTAAAAAAATATAAAATCCCTAAAATACCCTACACTCTAAAACCTATATCCTAAGAATCTGTAAACCCATAAACCTAAAAAACAAAAGAACCCTAAGCCCCAAATCCTAAGAAACACTTAACCCTTTAAAACTTCTAAACCCAAAAAAATACTAAGCTTATAAATCCATAATCATATATGTTAAGCCCTAAAAAAGCACAAAAATACTAACCCCTAAACCTAATATCACGCAAAAAACCTAATCCGCAAACCCTAAACCTATAAAATTCTAAAAGACCTTAACCTCAAAAACCCAAATCTATAAACCCTTAAAACCGAAATAAAACCCTTAACTACAACCCAAACCTAAAAAATCCCTAATCCCTAAACCTTAAACCCTAGCTTAAAACTTTAAATCCTAAAGTAAGACCTAAAAAACTGTAAATCCAACACCATAAGAAACTTAAATCCCATAAACTCTAAAAGTCATTAAAAAACATACAAAACTTTAAGCTCTAAAAAATAAATCCTAAAAAAACCTAAGAAATACTTAACTTTATAAATCCTACCAAAATAAAACTCTAAGATCTAAAACCTATATAGGCCTCAATCGTATATACAAAACCCCGTAAAATACAAAAAAAATTAAAATTCCTAGACCATCAACCTATACAACCCCAAAAATCCAATGCCCTAAACCTTAAAAATCCTTAACCTAATATCCTTAACTTAAAAAAAACTTAACCCCTACACCCTAAACGCTAACCTAAAACCCTACATTCCAAACATAAACTCCTAAGAAACCCTAAATCCTATAAACCATTAAAAATATTTAAAACCCGTATAAAATCCTAAGCTCTAAACCCAAAATCCTACAAATCTGTATACTTTAATACTTTATAAAAACACAAAAAAGACCCCAAGCCTCAAACCCTAAGAGGTACTCAGCCCTTAAAACCCCAAGAAACCAAAAAATACATAAATCTAAAAAATCTCTAAGCGCTAAACCCTAGAAAGGCCTAAATTCTATATGCTAAACCCTAAAAAGCATAAAAACCCTAAGCCCGATGCCGTAAACCTATAAAACCCTATAAACCTTTGCCTAAAAAACACAAATTCGTAAAACCTATAAACCTAGAAAAAATCATAACATAAAACCCTAAACATAAAAAAACCCTAAGCCCTAAGGCCTAACATAAAACACAAAATCCTTCACCTAAAACCCTAAACCATAAGAAACTCCAGATCCTACAAATCCTAAACTAAATCCTCAAAAATTAGAAAACCCCTACTAACCCAAAGTTATAAGCCCTAAAGCCTAAAAATCTGTAAATCCTAAAACTAAAAGACACAAAAATACCCTAAACCCTAAACAATACAAATCCCTAAACCTAACCTTTAAAATCTCTAATAATTAAAAAAAATCCCTAACCCTAAAAAGCATTAATCTCTTAGCCCTATAAACCCCTAAAGCATATATACTAAACCCAAAAAGACACAAAAAAAACCCTAACCTTTAAACCCTAAATCAATAAAAATCCTACAAACCCTTAACTTAAAAAATTAAAAGCCCTGAACCATAAAAATCTAGATAAAATCCTTAACCTAAAAAAACCATAAGCCCTAAACCTTAAAACCAAACCTAAATTCCTAAATCCTACATCTAATTCCCTAAGAAACCTTGAACCCTAAATCTTAAGAAACTTTAAACCCTATGAAACCTATAATACACCATAGAACAATTTAAAACACCTATAAAACCCTAATATCTAAACCCTAAAAAATTCTAAAAATTCATATAACCTATAACTAACAAACACAAAATCCCAAAGCACTAACCCCAAAAAACCCTAAGAAACATTTCACCCTAAAAATCCAAAAACCGCTAAACCTAAAGAACGCTAAGATCTAGACCCTATAAAACCCCAAATAGTATTTGCTAAACCCCTTAAATGACAAAAGAAATACTAATTCATACCCTAAACCTATAAACCCCTAAAAACCCTTAACCCAAAAAAATCCAAATACTTGAACCCTAAAAACCTAGATAAAACCCTTAACCTAAATAAATCCTAAACCCTAAACTAAAAAACTAAATCCTAATCCAGAATCCCTAAGAAATACTAAACTCCAAACCCTAAGAAACCTTGAATAATATAACCCTAAATTTTAGTGTGAAACCCATTTAAAACATCAATGAAATACTAAGCTCTAAATTCAAAGTTTTAAAATACGTAAAATCTAAACCTAAAAAATAGAAAAACACCTATTCCCTAAACCATAAACCCTAAAAAACTCTAAGAAACACTAAACCCATAAAACCCTAAAAAATACAAAATCCCAAAACAAAAAAAATCGTAGCTCAAACCCTATAAAACCCTAAATAGTATATTCTTAGCCTTTAAAAACACAAAAAAACATAAGCCCTAACCCTAAAAATATAAAATTCTAAAAATCCTTAACCCAAAAAATCCAAAGCCTTAATCCCTAAGAACCTAAATAAAACCTTAACCTAAAACCCTAAACCTAAAAAAGCCTAAACCCTATATCCTAACCCTACCGCTTGGAAAAATTTCTCTCCCTAAAAATTTTTTCACTAGAACTCGGTCAAGGAATTAGCTTCTAGGCTAATTGGTACAAGTTAGATCATTGGAATGTAGAGGGATTTGTCAGCTGATCGTTACAAGCCTCCAGATCTAGGACATCAAAGTATGATTTGAATAGACAATCTTTACAGGTGGAATCTAGCTCTGAATCATCTTACAATTCCTCGAATGTGAGGGAAGAGGCGGTCCACAATGCTTCTGCAAAGGAATTGGAAGGAACAAGTACAAATCTATTCATGGATGCATCCAATCAAAGGTATGATGGAACAAATCGAGCGGAAAATTTGCTAGCTCAAGTAAGGCGTACTTCAAGAGTACAAGTTTTAGAGACGTTATCATCACCACAAAATCTCGATAAAAAATCTACCGATTTAGCTGCACACCGCTCACAATCAAGGGAGGTGATAAACTCACCCGAAAACCACGCACAAAATTGATCTCCATCTAATGAGATTTTAATGGAACAGGGGGGGGGGGATTATTCCCTTGTTCATGATGAACAATTTTTTGATATCCTAAAGGATATAGAAAATCGATTCATTGAGGTAAGTTCTAGTGGGTTCGTCGGGGATAAGTCGCAGAATCTTGGCCAAAAATATCGATTGGAGGAACAACACCCGCTTACAAATATCAATAATCAGTTCACTCCAGAAAATAACATGTAAAATCATCCAAAAGGAACAATGAAGGTCATCTTGATGTTCAAGGTAAGTCTAGTTCTTCAATGTGATCGATGCCTTTGAAGGAAACAGAACATGATTATACTTGTACTATGGAGGGTCGAATTCAAAGATCAAAGGAACCAAACGTTCCTCCAAAAATACAAAGAATAGCTGGTGAGTCGATTAGGATAGCTTCTGATCGTCCTGAAAAGGTCCAAGGTCAGCTTACTCTTATACTTTTACTACTAATCCTGATCGTGATTTGAATGTTAATGCAAGAAATTCTAAGGATTTTGGTTTTCAAAATAATAGGAATGATTAGGCCAACTATAAAGCAAACTTTCCTAAGATCTCGACAAATCTCGGTTGCAATCTTCATCAAGCAAATATTGATGGAATGGATCAACCTCCTCGTAACTCTACTAATTTTCCTAAAAAGTATCAAATTCCTGAACCTGCCTTTATTCTGTTATACAAAATTATGCGGATAGGCTTAAATACAATCAATTGAAGGATGAAGTGCCTATTAATTTGACTGATCCAGAAATCACCACTAAGCAAGGACTTCCTGTTGTTCTTCAAAAGAATGAAGAAATTGTTAAAAATTTGGCTGCTTGTATATTTACTCTAATTGGTAAATTTGTGAACACAATTCCTTGAGTGGAACTTATTAGGAAAAAGTTTATTCTTCAAACTCAATTATTGGGGGAGTTAAAATTGTACATTTAAATTCTAGACAAATTTACATAGTTCTTAATGATGAACTAGACTACATTATGGATTATACTAAACAACGACTGACTATAGCGGGGCAGGTTATGAGGATTCAAGCTTGGAAACACAATTTAAAATAAGATGAAGAAACATCTTAGTTCCAAATTGGATTTCACTGCGTGAGTTGCCATAGCAATGTTACAATAAGGAATTTATTACAAGTCTTTTGTTACCAATTGGTAGAATTCTTTACTTAGATTCAGCTTCGATTAATAAAACTAGGGGAAGGCAAGCGAGGGTCAAGGTACAAGTAGGTATCACTCAAGCTAGGCGTCCTCACATTTGGATTGGGTATATTGGGGAAGGCGTCGCTGATGGTAGATGGAAAAAAATTGAATATGATAATATTCCAGACTATTGGTTTTACTGTAAATATCAAGGACATAAGGAAAGTGATTGTATTACTAAACAAAGAGAGAAAGATAATAAAAGAAGGAAAAAGATGGAGAAAAATAAAATAAACAAAAATATTGCTTCAAAAGATTTGCAGATTGCTAGTCATATAGTAGCAGCCAGAAGGGAGGATGATAACTGTTAGGCTTTACTATTTATTCTCCATTTATTCTCTGTAACAAAAAATACTCTGATTTATTAATATATATACCCCACCGCCGTGGAGGTTTACTCACGGGGTATTACCATGAAATATTGGTTTCTCTGTTTCTCTCTCTAGATCTCTCATCTTTTTCTCTTGAAAGTTCTTGTGTTCTTAATTCATCAAGTGTGTGTGTTAATTCGATCCTAACAACCGGTATCAGAGCTAAGGAGATTCAACACGATCACTGAAAATGGATAGTTCAAAGCTTGGAATTGAGAAGTTTGATGGATCCGATTTCAGTTTCTGGAAGATGCAGATCGAAGATTATCTGTACCAGAAAGATCTTCACGAACCGTTGACAGGAGTGAAGCTGGAATCCATGACAGAGGAGAAGTGGAAGCTCAATGATCGCTAGGCTCTAGGGTTCATCCGGTTGACTTTGTCAAGAAACGTGGCGTTCAACATCGTGAAGGAGAAGACTACGTCCGGTCTGTTGAAGGCACTGTCAAACATGTATGAAAAACCATCGGCGATGAACAAGGTATATTTGATGCGTAGATTGTTCTATTTACAGATGTCTGAGAATGGATCTGTTTCTGATCATATAAACGAGTTTAATGTGATTGCGAGTCAACTCAATTCTGTAGATATTAATTTCAAAGATGAAATTAAGACGTTGATTTTGATGTCATTTCTACCCGAGTCTTGGGATACCGTTGTTGCTGCGATTAGCAGTTCCCGTGGATCTGAGAATCTGAAGTTTGATGAAATCCATGATGTTATTCTTAGCAAAAGTATTCGCAAACGAAAAGTGGGAGATTCATCAGGCAGTGCTCTCAGCGTTGACCGAAGGGGGAGAAGTAAGACGAAAGGCCAAAATCAACATAATCAATCAAAATCAAAGAATTGAGGAAAATTCCTGAACAGATCAAACGTGACTTATTGGAACTGTGGAGAAAAAAGACACTTTTGGACGAGCTGTACAAAGCCAAAGAAGAAACAGAATCAGAAATTTGGAGATGACAATGATTCTGTAAATTCAGTAGAGGACATTGGGGATGCTTTAATCCTTAGTGTAAACAACAATTGAATCATGGATTCTGGATTATGGTGCATCTTTGCATTCGTCTCCAAGCAAAGAGTTGCTCAAAAATTTCAAATCTGGAAATTTTGGAAAGGTGTATCTTGCTGACAATAAAGCCTTAGAGATTGAAGGAAAGGAAGATGTTTGCATAAATACCATCTCGGGAAACCAGTGGACATTGAAGGATGTCAGATATATTCCTAGGCTCAAGAAAAATCTGATCTCTGTTGTTCAGTTGGATAGCACGGGATATGCAGCAGAGTGTGGGAAAGATTCGTGGAAGATTGTGAAAGCTTCTATGGTAGTAGCTCGTGGCACCAAATCTGGAACTTTGTACACCACTGCAGGGTGTATTAGCATGGCCGTTGTTGCTGAAGGTGTTTCTGGTTCATGTCTGTGGCACAACAGACTTTGACACATGAGTGCTAAAGGAATGAAGATGCTGGTTGCAAAAGGAGCATTAAAGTGTCTGAAGTCTGTTGATATGGGTCTTTGCGAGAGCTGTGTTATGGGCAAATAGAAAAGAGTAAGCTTCACAAAGACTCCTAGAGAGCCAAAGAAAGTGCGGTTGGAAATGGTCCATACAGATGTTTGGGGACCATCTCCAGTATCATCACTTGGAGGATCCAGATTCTATGTTACCTTCATTGATGATTTCAGCAGGAAGGTATGGGTTTACTTCTTGAAGCATAAGTCAGATGTGTTTGCAACTTTCAAGAAGTGGAAAGCTGAAGTTGAGAATCAGACCGATTTGAAAGTCAAATGCCTAAGGTCTGACAATGGAGGAGAGTATGACAAATCAGAGTTCAAGACATTCTGTGTAGCTGAGGGAATCAGATTGATGAGAACAGTTCCTGGTAAGGCAAGGCAAAATGGAATTGCTGTGAGGATGAACAGAACATTGAATGAGCGTGCAAGGAGTATGAGGATACACTGTGGGCTGCCCAAAACACTTTGGGCGGATGATGTGAGCACAACTGCATACTTGATCAACAGGGGACCATCAGTTCCTTTAGGGTTCAAGATTCCAGAGGAGGTGTGGACAGGAAAAGAACTCAAGTACTCCCACTTGAGGACTTTTGGTTGCACTGCTTATGTTCATGTTGATCCAGAAAAGAGATACAAGCTTGATGCCAAGGCTGTGAAGTGTTACTTCATAGGCTATGGTCTGATTTGTTTGGTTACAGGTTTTGGGATGACAAGAACAGAAAGATCCAGAGACATTGTGACGTGACATTTGATGAGTCTGTCCTGTACAAAGATAGAGAGCAGAAGGTTCTAGAGATTACAAAGTAAGTGGGAGTTGAGGTTGAGTTGGAGAAGAGTAAGCCTAGAGATGTCAAAGCAGATACCCAACCAACTCCTACTTAAGAATCTGAAGTGGAACAAGTTACACCTGAGCAGGTGTTAAGGAGATCATCCAGAACCATCAGGGCACTAGATAAGTATTCACCTTCCTTACACTATCTATTGCTGACTGATGAGGGGGAACCAGAGTCTTTTGATGAGGCCCTACAGGTGGAGGATTCGATCAAGTTGGAGCAAGCCATGGATGACGAGATGAGGTCACTTGAGAAGAACGACACATGGGTGTTGACTGAGTTACCTGAAGGGAAGAGAGATTTGCTAAACAAGTGGGTGTTCTCAAGACTGAACCAGATGGCAAAAGAAGGTTCAAGGCTCGTTTAGTGGTTAAAGGATATTCACAAAGGAAAGGTATTGATTATGCTGAAATATTTTCTCTTGTTGTGAAGTTAAACTCTATTCGAATTCTGTTGAGTATTGTTGCATCGGAGAATTTGCATCTAGAGCAAATGGATGTAAAAACAACATTTTTGCATGGAGATCTGGACAAAGAGATCTATATGCAACAACCGGAAGGATTTGTGGTTCCAGGCAAGGAAAGATGGTGTGCAAGCTCGCCAGGAGCTTGTATGGACTAAAAAAGCACCAAGGCAGTGGTACAAGAAGGTTGATTCCTTCATGACCAAGAGTGGATTCTGCAAATCTGAAAAGGATCCTTGTTGTTACTTCAAGAAATTTCTACTCTTGTATGTGGATGATATGTTGATTGCAGGATCTAGTATGAGGGAGATTAACAATTTGAAGACAAGGTTGTCTGCAGCGTTTGAGATGAAAGATTTGGGTCCAGCGAAGCAGATTTTGGGGATGAAGATTTCTCGGGATAGATCTGCTGGCACTTTAAATCTATCTCAGGAGTTGTACATTGAGAAGGTGCTGAGCAGATTCAGGGTTAATGATGCTAAACCCAGGACTACTCCATTGGGAAATCACTTTAAATTGTCAAAGGAGCAGTCACCCAAGACTGCCGAGGAGCCTGATCATATGGTACTTGTTCCATATGCTTCAGTAGTTGGGAGTTTGATGTATGCTATGGTCTGCACTAGACCTGATATACCACATGCAGTGGGAGTTGTTACCAGGTACATGGCAAACCCGAGGAAAGAGCATTGGGAAGCTGTGAAGTGGCTTCTAAGATATCTGAGAGGTACATCCAGTACTTCACTTTGTTTTGGCAAAGGCAAGGTGACTCTACATGGTTTTGTGGATGCTGATCTTGATGGGTATGTTGAATCGAGAAAGAGTACATTCGGGTACATTTACACCATAGGTGGAACATCAGTGAGTTGGATGTCCAGGCTTCAGAAGTGTGTTTCTCTTTCATCTACTGAAGCTGAGTATGTGGCAATAGCTGAAGCTCGAAAAGAGATGATATGGCTGGCAGATTATCTAGAAGCATTGGACAAGAAGCAGAGCGAGAAGATTCTTTACTCAGATAGCCAGAGTGCCATACAGTTGGTGAAAAATCTAGTCTATCATTCAAACACAAAGCACATCAGAAGGTGATACCATTTCACTCGCAGGGCAGTGGAGGATGGTGATATGTGCTTGGAGAAGACAGAGGGTGCAAAGAACCCGGCAGACATGTTGACGAAATGTGTTGATGTTGGGAAACTGGGGTTATGCAAATCCTCGGTTGCTCTTCTGTAGTTGTTGCTACAGATGTTGCGGTGCGGTAAAGATGTTGATGATGAAGAGATTTTATTTTGAGAATGTATTTTTTGGATGACTGAATCAGTCTCCAAGTAGGAGAATTGTTAGGTTGTGGAGCCTGATTAATATATATAACTATTTACGCGGTTTAAATTCAGAGGAGGAAAACTAACCAATAACAAGGTCATTATAAAGCATGATGGGGCATCCAAGGGTAAAGGAAAATTGAGTCACAGTGATGTTGATTCTGGTTATCACAGTAACACAGGGAAAAGGGGAAACCACCTGATAAACCTTTTAATAACAAATCACAAGCTAAAATGAGTAAAAATAATAGAGAATCTATTAAAAAAACAAAAAAGAAATAGGCCTTGAATCTGTTAATCAATCAAAGAAAGAGCAACATAGTTATCTTGATGAATATGGAGCACTTGACTCAAATGATGAGTATGATGAGGATACTCAATCCTTAGGGGAGGGAGAAGACTCTGAGGATGAAAGCAATACAGAACAATCGCAACAAAGAAGTCCACTATTTCATAGTAATAATCCTTAGGAGGTTAAGGAAGTTACTGGATAGCAAGGACTATCTCATAGGGGTTGAAAGGAATCCAGGCAACGTGAAGATTCTACTATTAGAAGACATAACACTATATCTAGGAGTAGAGGTGTATGATGATTAATATTATATGCTGGAATGCTAGGAGCATTAACACTCAAGGTGCTCTTGGAAGAATGCAAAATCTTAAGAAAATTTATAACTTGTCTATGATTGCAATTTTAGAACCTTTTGCTGCTCAATCACAAATTCATTCTTATAAAATTCAAATACTTATGGATCATGTGCATAGCAATCCTAAAATAAAATCTGGTTGTTTTGGACTTAGTGATGTAAAATGCCAAATGCTGGAAGTTGATTTCTTGTGAAATAAATCGTGTGGAGTATGCTGAAAACTTTATTATAACATATGTTTATGCTAAATGTATGGATAATTTGCGAGACCTCTTAGGGATACCATGTTGCAATATTCTGAGAAAGTCCTTCCTTGGTGTCTTATTGGTGATTTTAGTGTCATTTCTTTTACTCATGAGAAACTAGGAGGTAGGAATTACAATATAAACAAAAGTTTTGAATTTATTAGTGTCATTAAATCTTGTGGTTTGTTAGAAATTCGGTGTAATGTGTAGCCATATACTTGGTGTAATCAAAGGGATGAAGGAGCTAGAATTTGGAAATGATTAGATAGGGCTATGGTGAATGAAACATGGTTAGAGAAAATTTCTCAAACTAATATCACTCTTTAACCTTTTGTAGGTTCTGATCATTGTCTATTTTGCTAGAAATGATAGATAGACAAGAAAATGTGACAAAATATTTCAAATTACTTAATTGTTGGACTGAAAATTTTACTTTCATAAAGATAGCATCTCACCAAGCAATCACATCTAAAAGACCACCGGACAAGAAATCATAAGAGAGAGATCTTATAGAGTTAAGTTTTACGTCACGGTATGAGAATGATGAAGAAGGGAAACTCTATCGTCCTTTATTCTCCCGCATCATTGATGTTTCAATCTCACCACCAATGAAAACAACACTGTGCTAGACGTGGCAATATGAGACTTCTTGGAAGCTAAAACCACTTTTATAACCTCATGCTCTAATACCATGTTTGTCACATCCGGGAACACCCCCTAGAAGTAAGATGGCATACTTTACCTGTTGTACGTATAT
>NC_028637.1:58468680-58499347 GCF_001406875.1 Solanum pennellii
ATATATATATATAATATCATATTTACATTGTTAGACTCTAAGTATCTTTGCCATCTTAGACTCCAAATTATTAGAATACATTAGGGACATGGACTTTACAACATAAATTATAAGTACAATATTAAAAGACTACAATAAAGACACAGCTTAGGAAATCCTTGAACTTAAGGATTCCTTTCCTTGATCTTGGAAATCACATATCAAGCTCCTTATCATTTAAAGAAATCCTTTAAGCATCCATAACCTACACTTTGTGTAAAAAGGTAGAAAAGAATGGAGTTAGTACAAGAACTCACTAAGTATGACAACCATGCAAAAACATGCATTTAAAAGGGACATTTTTCTTGAAACCATGCATTATGCATTTTTTTAAAATCTCATAAAACATAATGTATTAAGCATCATACTACTTACATACTTCATTAAGGAACATATCATAGTAATAATATATATACCATAAAATTACACATACAATTTAAGTCACTTTTTGAAGCATTTTACAGTAAGCTCACAATGAACTCTTATTCACTTTACAGTGAACTCCTTTTTATTATAATTCCTTCACTTTCCCAAGTAATCCTGTAGTTATACTTGGTGCAATGCATCACCTTTAAGCCAGAATTACACCATACATACAACCTTTCAACTCAATATATACATTCATAGAAGACCATTTCATATAACAAGGCACATATATCACTTTGGACATTATAAGACCTTACTCATGATCCTAATCTAAGACTTATAGTGCAATGTACATGTGAAGCCCCATACCTCACACATACTTAGCAAATCTATCATAAGACCACAAGCTTTAACATATACTTCATATACCAAACACAATACTATAGTCAACTACATTCACTTCAAGTAGGACTTTAGTCACATTGTTATATTTGAACTTCATATCATGTATATAATCACATCATATAGACACTAACACAATGTCATGATAGAAAACCATAAATATATTCACATACACTAGACCACCTTCCTAGGACTCCCTCAGAGAGATACTTGTGAAATGCATAAATGGGTTCGTTACTTCAAACTATCCTAAGTACCTTCCCTTAGGTTATCCTAGTTAGGGTGCCTTCACTTTAAGTGCATTGTCCATTTTACATTTGGGAAACTATAGTCTTAACCGATACTAAGACAATGGGTGCTAAACATGGAATTTGGTATTGTAGATCATTGCACCAATGGAAGGTTCTCTTACTTGGCCAAGGTAGAACATTAAAACATGCTAGCATACTAAGTAAGTCCACTTGCTTGATCCTATGTGGAAAGCATAATTTATGGAACTTGGAGGTACATGTGAAAACCCTCTTTATCCCAAATAGGGCATTATAGTTATTCACTTATGGAAACCCTCTTTATGCCTATAAAGGCATTGTAGTTATAAACCTCATGAGGATTATGGTGACATACCTTTATACAATGGGAAGGGATACCCCTCATCTTCATGTTCATTTGGTGCTAAGCGAAGTTCCCTATATTGAAAAGCCATTATTACTATAACTTTATAAAAATAGGCTTAGAAGATTGAATCCTCATATGCTTAGCTCATAGGTCATAGATGAGAGTTCATCAACCTAAATTATGTGAGTAATCCCTTCACATGGACATAGTATATGTAAAGCACCATCTAGTTTAGGGTACCATTGAGAACACCTTTAAGTTCCTCTCTATTGAATGGATCATCATTCATGTGTTTTTCATACATGTGAGTAACCCTTTTCACATAACACCTTTAGACTAGCATTTTCATAACATACTCATTCTTTGATATTTCTTTATATAAAAAACAAATCCTAGGAACTATCGTATTAATGCACACATGTACAATGCATAAACAAGGTCCCACACCCTTTCCCATACTAATACACCAATAAGGTCATCCTAGTTAATAGAATACATAACATACTTCATATATATATATATATATATATATATATATATATATATAAAATATCATCATACATAGTTAAAGACTCTAGTATCATTTGCCATCCTAGAGTCAACATCATAAGAGTACTTTGGGACAAAACAATTAAAACATAATAAATAAGAAATCTTATACACTTTACAGTAAATACATGACTCAAGAATCCTTGAACTTAAGGATTCCTTTTCCTTGAGCTTGGGGATCACATATCAATCTCCTCAACATAAGCACCATCATTTTAGCGTCCATAACCTACAATTTGTGTATAAAGTAGAGAAGAATGGAGTTAGTACAAGAATGCACTAAGTATGGCAACTATGCAAAAACATGCAAAAAAGGGACATTTTCGTGAAATCATATTTCATGCCTTTTTGAGTAAATCTTGATAAAACCTTTATACAATAGCATCTATATCATTCACATACTTCATATAAACATATTCAAAAGTCATACATCATATAAAATCACATATCGAATTTAAGCCACCTTTAGGGTCACTTTACATTGAGCTATTGTTTTTTACAGTGTGAACTTCTTCCTTTAATTCCTTAACTCCCAAGTAATCCCTCTAGTGATACTTGGTGCAATGCATCACCTTAAGGTCAAAAGGAAAACCATATATACCATTTACATAAGCTAACACATACCATCATAAGAGTATAACACATGATAGACATATTTAAGCCAAGACCTTAGGAAATCTTACATTGAATTCTATCTACTTTGCACATATACAAATTGAACTTCACATCAATACATTATAAGACCTTACTCATAATCCTACTCTAAGTCTGCTAGTGCAATGTATATGTGAAGCCCCATAACCTCACATATACTTAGTAAACCTATCATAATACCACAAGCCTTAACACTCTATTTCATGCATCAATAAGTAAGTGAAGGCAACTTCATTCATGTCAANTTACTACTCCTAAGCATGCATAATGTCTGAGTGTGTGTACATTGGTCAACATGGTAACATTATGGATATCAACCACACATAACGGCAGCCACTCTCTTAGGACCATAGTTCACCTTAAAGCATAGACCACACAACACAATTTAGCATAGGAGACAAGATAATCCTCACATTATATTCAAGACTCATTACCTTAGCTATTCACAAATTCATATAAAGTGTACATAGGTAAGGAAAAACCAACCATCACAATTCATCAATGGAAGCACTTAAACCTAGACCTAAAATTTTTATACACATGCATACTCAATAGCCATACAACCTAGATCACTAGTAGAATAGGAAACTAGGCATGAGCTTTATATTGGGTAATCATCACCAATACACATAATAAAATCATCAAGTTGCCTTCAAGGCCATGATCAACACATATATATTGAAAATCAAGTAAACACCGCCACCACAAGTGGACCAAACCACACAATGTTATACAAGTCTTCATCAACTAACAATTCTATAGAAAGTAGAAGGGAAGAGTCATTCTTACAAATTCATCAATCTTTGATCATCATTGATCAATGCACCTTTTCCCTTAAAAGTTAATACATATGGCAGTATGTAAACGTACTTTAATCATAAAAGAAACAATGCACAAGTCACTACAAAGATCATGCTACAACCTAGTAAAATACATCCCTAATACACTAGAAAGTAGAGACACATAGATCACTTACTAATACCCTTATCATCCTGATTAACATTCATAATTAACCAATTATACAAGTCTAAGGCATTAGTTAAACAAATAATAATCAAGTCTAAATCATGCTTCATCTACCCTAAATTGAGATAACATCATTTACATAGAATCATCAATCTTTAGGTTAGAAGATTGTAAATCAATCTTTACCAACACTCCTTTGTTTTGATCACTGAGTATTCATAACCACTATGCATCAATAACACACAAGTAAGGCAGTAACTATCAGCAACCTTAACACAAACCAATCATACATTCATACACTCTAACATCGATATTACAGTGTGACCACTCTTTAACAATCCACAAGTAGTAGAGATTAAGTCCTTCAAGCATTCAGCCATATCAGAACAACTTATTATTCACCATCACATTACAATGTAGGCAATAGATATCAGCATCTTAACATAATTGAATCACAATTCGATATGCATAAGATCAAGATAAAAAATCCATATATAAGCTAAATAAAGTTGAGAGAGATCATGGGTTCAACATGAAATTGATTTGAAAATTACATTTAGATAAGTAGCTAATCATCCATTCGTTAATATTATGCTTTTGAAATCAATTTGAGAAAGAACCCATTGCTAGTTTGAAGAAGAAGAGATTTGATCATATTTTCTCTTTGAAAACTTTAAGTTTAACTCTCTATATTGATTGTTAACTATTGATGAAGGATAACCATACCTTAATCTATAATAAGACCTCTAAAAATTGGTGCAGAACCCATAAGAATCCAAGCTCCAACTTGTTCTTGAGCATCACCTTCATGGAGGTTTCTAGAGAGAGTTTGGTTTGGGAAGGAAGTCTACTATATGTGAATTGAATTGGGAAAGGGGCTTTCACGTTTTTATCACTTAAATACACCGACAAAATAACCAAATAACCCACCTATGGTTAGGTTAGAAGGTGGGGTGAATTTTTCATCCACCCTATAATGAAGCAGCGTGCATAACAGTGGTGCTGCAGCCTGCATCTACACCTAGTAGGTCCATTGACGGACCGTACTGCAGGCCGTTGTTTGGGTCTTAAGATGGAAAACTGCTTTGATGTTTTACCAGGATAAGTGTCCATCGAAGACTCACCATTAACGGGCCATCCATTGGTTTCGTCGTTTGACACTGCTAAGGTAGTGTCCCGATACCCTTTGGGTCCTCCTTGAGGGACTTTTTTGGGGCCCTTAGGGAGTCGTACCCTGTCATTTCCAATGTAAATATATACCTTAACCTTTCCAGGACATTCTACGTACTTTTCACCCAAAACGAACACGTAAAAGACATCCAAACATGCATGGCATACTTAAGACACACATGCACGTCTCAAGGGCTAACTTTCGAACATCTTGGACGTTCTCAGAATTTTACCCTCCAAACATCATGAAACTTTATAAACTCTCAATAAAAACCAACATAACTCATATAAGGACCTCATAAGCTTATGAAATACAAACATAAGCACATATAGACACAGGAGGCATATAGGTGACTGGTCATTGAACGTCTTCGTCGTCCCTTGACATTTGACTTCAAATTAACCTAATCTTTCGTCACTGCCTCAATACCACATTATAAACCATTTTATGACTTTAGACACTTATGAAAAACATGTTAGTCCCTAGACACCCTAAATTATTTTGGGTTGTTATAGATATTCACCCCATATTTCTAAATTACGATGGACGCTTATTATGGGTATTTTTGTTATATTAAGTTAGTTAAAAACATGAAAACCCCATTTCCAGTTCACTCTTGAAAAATTAGACATCTCTCTCAAAACAAAACCTCTCTCCATTGGAGATGAAGCTCAAGAACAACCATGGTGATGGATTCTCAAGCTTACTTCTTCAAGTTTTCGTAAGTTCTTCATGTAATGAGGTATGGTAATTGTTAATAATTAGATATATATTATATAGAGAGTTCCTTCATAAGTTTTTAAAGAAACTTCATGATCAATCTCCCTATCTTTTAATCTAGCCATGGGTTCCTTCACAAAATGATCTAAATGGAATGCTTATGATGAATTATGGATTAGCTATTGTTTATATTGAAGTTTTAAATCTTATTTCATGATGAACCCATGTTCTTCCAAATGTCTCAACTTAGCTTATATTGTGATTATTGTGATATTGATGTTAGGATGGTTGTAGTATGATTCAATTATGATATATTAATTATGTCTACTGTCTTCTATGTAAATTGGTGGTGAATTATGTGTAATTGATAATGAGTAGTAAGGTTTCTAGTTTTGGTAAGTCGACCTATATTTCTCTACCTTCTATAGAATTGATGATGTAGTGTACATAATGTGATCTTGATCCAAGGATGGTTAAAACATGATCTCATTTATGTTATTTAAATTTTAGATACTGCATCTTATATTAATTATGGATGAATTATGATTATTGATCAACAATGATCAAATCTTGGAGTAATTGTAAGTTGGCCCTATTTCCTGTACTTCTCTATAGAATTGATAGTTGAATTGGCCTTGAAGGGAATTGTGTGGTATGGTCCACTTATGGTGGCGGTGTTTACTTTCTTATCAATTCTTATATGTGTTGATCATGGATTTGAAGACATGTTTGTCAACTATGAGTGTGGTTATGATAATGACAATGTGGAGTAGCATGCCTATTCTTTTACTTAAGTATCGAGTTCTAGGTATTGACGATATCCACTTTAATTAGATGAAGTTCTTAGAGTTAGGTTTAGGTTCATCCATTGATGAACTAATAATGGTGATTTACCCTTCCTATGTACCCAATATTAATGTGTGGTTTTAGCCAATGTTAGGCGTATTGAATGCAAATGATTAAGTTGTATTGCCTCCTACGCTAGTATGTGATGTGTGGCGTATGCTTGTATGTGCATTGTGGTCTTAAGGTGGTGGCTGTCTCAATGTGATGTAATAGTCATTATATGATCATGTTGACCAATGTACACACACTCACACCTCAGGCATTCTTATAAGCAACATAGGTTAATGTAGTCTAATGAAATGATAATTCACATATGCACTTATGTCTACTACTATGTATGTAAAGTATATGTCCATGAAGTATGATATGTATCTTAACTAGGATTACTTGATAGGTGTACTAGTGTAGGAAAGGGTATGGAATCTTCCAATGCATTGCACATACACCTTGATAGAATAGTTCCTAGGGTGATTACTCTATGTAAATGAATATAAATGCATTATTATGCCATGAACATGAAAGTATATGCAATGATATAAAGTAAATGATATGATCAAGTATATGTATAGTATCTAAATGTGTTCATATGAAAGTATTGCTAATATAGTCACACTTATTCTTTTATGCATGAATGAAGTGAAGTATGAACATGTGCTGTCCAAGGGTGTTTATGTGAAATGTCTTCTCACATACATGTACACATACACACACATTAAAGCATGTCTATGAGTATTGTATGATAATATAGTAAATAGAGGGTCTCTTGAAAGGTTTTCTCAATTGTATACTGAACATGATGGTTCTTGAATATGCTATGTCCATGTAAAAAGTTTTATCACATGATTTAGGTTGATGAAAGGACTTCCTTATCTATAACCTATGAGCTAAGATTAGGAGGAGTTGATTCTCCTATAGCCTATGGTTTATAAAGTAATGTATAGAAAGACTTTTCAATAAAGGGAACTTATCTTAGCATCGAGTGAACTTGATGATGGGGGGTTGTCCCTTTCCAATGTGGGAGGATAGGTTCATCAAAGTCCTCACGGGGTGGATAACTATAATTCCCCAATAGGTATAAAGAGGGTTTTCATATATGCCTCCAAGTTCCATAAATTACGTTGCCCCATATGATCAGCAAGTGGTATCACCTAATATGCTAGCATGGTGTTAATGTTCTACCTTGGCAAGGTAGAGAACCTCCTTTTGGTGTGAGGTTCTACAACACCAGATTGAGTGTTTATCACCCATTGTCTTAGTGTTTGTTAGTTCTATAGTTTCCCTTATCGAAAATGGACAATGGGAGTTAATGTAAGGAACCCTAACAAGGATAACCTAAGGGACACTACACCATTTTCGGCCTACGGCAACACCACGTAAGTGTAGCCTAAACTAGCAAAAAGTGTGGCCTTTGATAAAAGGCTACACTTTTGGACTTTGAGCAACACTTTTTACAGAATGCCCAAAAGAAGCGTAACCTTTGATATTACGCAACAATTTTTAAATGTTACCTCTTTGGCTACACTTATAAAGAGTAGCCAAATAGGTATAAGGGCACACTTTGAAGACGTTCATTAGAAACACCTATTTTTTATTAGACTACACTTAAAAGTGTTGTCTTTTAAGAGTTAGTGGTCACACTTAAAAAGTGTTGCCTTTTATTGGTCATATAAAGCAACACTTATAAAGTTTAACTTTATAACTCATCAATAGCAACACTTATAAAGTGTAAATTTATAACTCATCTACAGCAACACTTATAAAGTGTAACTTTATATCTCATCTATAACAACACTTATAAAGTGTAACTTTATATCTCATCTATAGCAACACATATAAAGTGTAACTTTATATCTCATATAGAGCAACACTACAAAGGGTAACTTTATATTTACCTAGAGCAACACTTACAAAGTGTAACATTATATCTACCTAGAGCAACACTTACAAATTGTTATTTTAACATTTATAATACTACACGTATCACAAATATATATATATATATCTATATATATATATTATACATACATACAAGTGACCTAAAACACAAAATTAACTAATCATTAAATCGAAGCTATATATTACAAATGAACTTCAAGAAATATTTCATGTACAACCAAAAGTAAGAAAGTGATTGCTTAAAAATCTCTAATATCAAAGATTTCCAAAAAGCCAAATGTGTCATTCAAACGTATATGACAATTGTACAAAGATTCTTCATCTTTCACTACAATAGATCGAGTTTACATCTGGCCAAATTCAAATTCAATTATCAGCATTTTCCTGCACATTTAAAATAATCGTGAAATAATTGTGGAAGAGCATAATCGGAGAGTATTCACTGTAAGACAACCAATCCAAATCTATATACAATTTCAATATTAAAAATACACATTATAAAGACTACAACATTTGTGTAGTCTTCTATTGTTGGCTCTCCAAAATTAAACTTCAAAAGTTCAAACAGAGATTAGAGGAGTGAGATAATTTTTGCGATATGAATTCGTGAATAGCATATATGAAGATCGATTTTTTCTAATACTCTACTTACTCTTTTAGACTTCACAGATAGTATGTCTTGAATGAATTGTAGTAACTTAAGAAGCAACAGAACTACTTAGTAATTCTGCACTTGCTACTTCTAATAATTTTGCACTAACAAATCTTGAATGGTACATTCTTACTTATAATAATTCTGCACTAACAAGTCTTGAATGTTGTAGGATAATTATGTACTTGCCTTGATCACCAAATAAGACAGACTCATTACATAGGTAAGAGTACTAATTCTGCACTTGCTACTTCTAATAACTTCATTGATCTTTTTATGCAGTATCAACAAAACAATCAATAAATAAGGATTCAATGGAGACACAAATTAATAATAAGTCTAGCACTAACAACATATTGGGCCTGATAACACTCACAGGAATACATAAATAGTTCAAACAAACCAAACATGAACTCTGGAAACAATGTTCATAACATAGTTTAGAATTACCACAAAATTCAATGCATAACAACAGGAACATGGTATTTTCAATGAAATGCAATATAGGGCAAGGTGCATCATCAGACTGCATCTCCAGTGCATACATGGAAGTGCCAAAATATTCTAAAGGTTTAGTTGATGTACATACTCCATTCCCTAAGCACCTAGATGATATTTTGGTTAAGGAAGTTGTTGATAAGGCTGGAAAGTGCAGGACACTACTAATTTGAAGGAAAGATATCTATAGGAAGGGATGAAATGACTCTTTTATTGCAAGAGGTTATGGATATCCATTTTCACTATTCTAAAGCCCATGTTACTCGTATTCCAAGTTCAAAAAATACAGGGCAACAAGAGGTCTTTGATACAGGTTAACCATAAGCTAGGTTCAATAATAAATCAGCAGGAAGGTTTAGTAAGAAGAGGAGGAATGCTATAAAAAGACATTAACAAAATCATGAACAAGGTAAAGATTAAACAGACAGTGAACAAAAAATAGAGAACAAGGATGCAAGAAAATGGAAGCAAATTCAAGATGAATTATAAGGCTTTAAATTTTGAAGATAAGATAATTCTGCAGGCAAACTCATACTACAATCCGAAATCATTACAGTCCTCCTTCAACACAATACAACATTCATACAACTAAAAAAGTATAGACTGAACGTTCAAAGATTAAGGTTGCTTTACTAAGTAAGATAAGGCAAGAAGCAAGGGCGTAGCAGCTGCGCGAAAGCCGTTGCGCCTTAGCGCATCCCCTTTCTTGCTCGTTAGCGCTGTTTGTTGATTTTTGAAAGAAGGGGCGGCTTGGGCCGAATGGAAGGGGCTTGCAACGATGGAAGGCTTACGGGATAGGGGCATACTCATATAAAAAATTTCCTAACAAAATCAATTGGGGTGATAGACCCGCGAAGCAAAAGCTTTTTTCCTAGCATTGAACCTTACTTCAAAGACTGGAAAGCTTACAACACAGGGAATAGAGCGAAGCCTTAGGCTGATAAACTGATTGAAGGCAGACCAAGAGCATTACCTACGAGGATTTATTAGGATGGCTCAAAGACTTATTCGGTCTTTTCCTCAAAGGCGGATACGATTGAATTAGCTTTGGCGAAGGGTCCAAAGGACACGTAGCCGGGGGCGAGTCCAAAATCCAATTGTTCCATTTTCCTTCTTGTTCATCAATCGGAAATCAAGACAATTATAGTAAAATAAGTTTGAAATTTCATTACCAAGAACACCAACTAAACTAGAAGAAAAACAATATTCACACTATTAACAGAGAATATGAAATACAAAATACCTTTTGAAGAACCGAATCATGAGCTGACCCCGAAGAATATTGAAGATTTGTGACTCTTATAGCTTGTGCTCTACTTGCATCAATAGGTGAAGTAGGTTGGATCCAACAGACCCTGGTATATCTTGAAAATTCAATCTAGGGTTGTTTCCCAGCAATTGAGTAAATAAATGTCGCATTTCTTCTCACAGTTCTTCCTTTAGAGAAGTGATTTCATAGGCATGCTTTTGTATTAGATTGTTAATTACATCATCTTTCTTCAAAGAACTTGTTGTCATTGATCTACCATAGCACATAAATCGACCAGGCTGCTCCTTTCCAAATTCTGCCCTAAATGCATCATGAGCTGTTTCCCAAGAATTTTGGCGATTTTGAAGTTTAGCCTATTGAAAAAAATTAGCATCCATAGTGAATTGTAAGTACTATTTCATTACCAATCCAATGATAGAGATCAATCATTAAAAATAATGACGACCTTTCGTAAAAAACAATTCAGCGACATCGACAAATAATTGATATCTGCTCGAACTTACACAAGAATAATAATAATAATAATAATAATAATAAAAAGAAGAACAAGAAGAAGAATAAGAAGGCATACGTGATAAAATTCAATGTAGTCAAACTTCCTATGATAGAAATGTTAAGTCTGAATAAAATTCACTACCAATCCTCTTTAAAAAACATACTATTGCAACTCGGGTATCAGCCTGGATTTCCTTTCTTGTCTTGGTACGAGTTGTAATGTATATTTCATGCTTTGATGGTTCTCGTTGTTGTCTTTCGCTGCATGCTACAGAATATGTCAAAAGAAATTTTAAAAAATCAGTAAGTTCTTATAAAGTGCAAAAAAATTAAAATCAAATTTTGTATGAAATGTCAACAAAGTATTACCAATGTCACGTGTACTCTAGTAAAATCAATATGTCCCATTGGATGCCTCCACTTTTGTTTTTTCCTGTTTTGAGAATTCATCTCGCATATGGCCTATTGTAAAAAAAGAAGAAGACATAATTGAATTGATATGTATAAAATAGAATAGATATGATGCAAAATTAGTCGATGAGTAGAACTGCACCATTTTAGCCTTACTTGAATAGTTGGGTGTTTCCAATACTCGATCAACTGGTGGAATTGATTATGTGGTATGCCATCAGGACATTTTGCTAACATATCCCTAGGGGTACTGTTTTAATCAAAAAATTCTTTTTAGTTTTTTGCTTGTGTTGCCTCCAAGAATCACGAATACCAGTCATCACCCATTTCTTTCATTCTACAAGAAGTAGAAATTTGGACTATGCAAAATAAAATATATTTAGTTTCAGTAAGTAAAAACAAATAATAAAATATGCATTCTCAGTGGTTGTTCTTACATTGTTGTATTCCCATATGCGTTGTTTAGTATCCTTTGGCACCACATGCAAACTAGTGTACATCAAGCGGTTGAATCTAGGATTTCTTGCAATTGTTCCTATAAAGTTGCTTAATTGTGACACTATCTTATTAGTTGGTCCCACCGCTTGTCCTTTATCAAATGTCACCTCCTTTATTTCTTCCAAATTTTTTGAATGAATATCCTTACATGTTGTATGTCCTTGAACTTTTTGTAGCTTCGACATTTCTAGATTAATGTAACAGACATGAAATAAGATATTTCTTTTATAATAAGTTCTAAATCTTACAAGGTTTAAAACATACCTTTTGTACTACAATCAATGTCGATTTCCTCTTCGACATCACGTTTATCTTTACAGAATTCTTCTTGATCCACAAGATCATCCAATCCTTTGTTCTGTTCATTAATAACATGAGTATGCATAAATTCGACATCAGTTGCTGGGTGGTTGTCACATATTGTTTCATCATCTATGTGTATTCCTTGATCTTTTTCAAACTGATTAAGAATGGTAGCTGGTATGACCGACTTCCTCTTTGCCTGCTTGTAATTTAGTAGATCAAGAACATCATGTTCATTGTGCATCTTTTGCTTATTCTAAAAAATATCCAATACTGGTGACTGGTTGAACCGACTTGCTCTTCACATTTTTCAAGTTCATGAGATTCTCAATATCATGTCGTACCTCTCCATTACCTAGTGTTGTTCCATTCATATGTGGTGAAGCAGTACCATCTTTCTTGAATGACGTATGGAACCTAGAGTCATTCATAGGAAGTTTAGTTCCATTATCTTGAATGGACTCTTCAGATTGAAATAGCCTCTGTTTAGTTTGTCCTTTCCCTGCAATCATACGTGAGGTTCTAAGCTCTTCCCTTTTAGACGATTGAATGACTGATTAATGCCCAAGGAATTTAATATTTCCTTGTTGTGGAATGAAATCCTCATAATTTTTTCTTTTATGTGATATTGGTGCCTGCTCTTTCTTAGCTTAATCATTACGTTCATTTTCAAGTTGTTCTCTCTTAATCATGAATTTGTTGGCCAATTCAACACTTGATCGGTATTGCATATCAACATCCAGATTATTCAATGGACTTTGAGATTTGTTTGGATTTGAACACTTTTTCTTTAGCATTGTTGGTTGATTCATTCTTAATGTTTTATTTAACTCTCTTTAATTTGTTTCCCAGTAGTAAGTAAACCTACAAAATAATAAGATTGTTCAAGTGAAAGAAGTAGCAGAAATGTAATTTTGATATAAGGTTGATAGATGGGTAGCTAATTATAGTAGATTGCAACAACTTAGTGTCTAGTATTTCAGAATTTCTATAATTGCAAGAACTTCTAAAATCTACTGAATTTTCTGGAATTTCTATATTAAAGTACTGTATAATATGGCAGAACTTATACAAAACAGTAATGTAATTAGAAAACTCATTTTTAATTACATAATAAGTCACACAAACATACACTCAATAATCAACACAACAATCTTTGTCAGAGGCTTCTAATGGCCCCTTTGTGTAACATACAGACATAAAAGTAACGTGGGGTTAAATGATGAATGAAGACTGTTAAGAGTTCCACAGTTGCATTCTTATTTTTTGAATAGTTTGAACTAAAAAATAGTTTGAACACGACATGACCATCCATGTTAATTGCATGCATTATTGTAACAAAGTCACGAAATTGATTCCAGTACTCACTGACATAACGATTATCAAAAGTAACCTTAGCAGTGATAATCTTACTAATATGTGCAAACTGTTCCACTATCTCATCACTATTAATTTAAGAGGAACAGTGTGCATGCAACAATTGAGGAGCTACTTGGGTCAAAAATTACTTTAACCAAATCATACTGCACAAGTTCCTTGGGTTAAAAAATTAATCATTAATCATGTCATCAAGTTATGGGGGCAGTTTTAGTTTACTCTGCCAACGGCACAGACATATCAACTTTTTTGAAGATGACTGGAACAAACTAAAATGAGACTTCGTTAACTTTAATAAAACAAATCAAATCGATCAAAACAACTAAAAATCTGATAATCAACTATCAGTACATGTTCCTAGAATAAATAATAATCAGATAAGAAACCAACATAAATCGTATCAACTAAGACATTGTGAGAAAAACAGACTCATTTCTGTGGACACTGTTCCATCATCTCATCACCTTGTATTTAAGAGAATTATAATCGTTTTAGATACCCAGGGAAATAATAAAAAACCCAGACCTTTCTGGCAAAACTTCTACAGTTGAAAATGTGTTCAATAGTGTCAAGTTCAGGAGGATTACAACAAAAATATGTTGCAGGTTGAAACCCAAAACCGGGGAGCTTCTTATTAGTCAAATTACATAAAAGTAAGGGTAAGAGTTGTACCTCTCTCGGAGCAACAAAATCAGGACAACGACTAAACTGGAAGCAACTTCAAACTACAGAGATGAACGCCTCTAATGCAAAAAACCTGATAATAAAATGAAAACAAAAAATATATAAATAATTTTAAACTCAATAAAGCAATAATCATCTAGAAGTAGAAGTTCCTCAATAAAATAATAATCAGATAAGAAGGAAACATAAATTACTTAACCATACAACAATTGGGTTCATCAAAAAAGCAAACAAAATACTTAATCATTGTAGAAATCTAATCTTAGATTCCAGATATTAGATATCTTAATGTGTTGTACCCAAAAAACTAATAGATTACAAAAACATTGAGTGAGAACTATATGATCATCACAACAATAATGAAACTCATGGTGTGTCTTCTTCAAACTCTTCTTTAGACTCGACTTCATCTTCAAACTCATCTACATACTCATTTTCAGACTCGTCTTTCAACGCATTTGCAAAATCATCTTTCATACTCATTTTCAGACTCATCTTTGAACTCATCTTCAAACTCCTCTTCATACTTGACTTCAAGTTTTTGAATGAAAAATTCCTCCAAAGTCACATCAATAATTGTTTCTAGCAAATCAGACCTTGTTAAGAGTACTTCACCATTATATTTCGTATAGATGGACCCTTCGAATTGTTCAGATGGCTCATTTTCATAACTTTGTGGGAGATTAGATTCAACTTCATCACCCATGTTAAACAAGTCTCTTGGAATAGTCTTCATAACATAATGTTTATCTTGATCATACGGAGTTTGCACATGGAAGCATTAGTGTACTTGAGATGCAAGAACAAAAGGCTCTTCTTGAGAGCATCTCTTGTTAAAACAGACATAAGTAAGTCTATAAATATATTTTTCAACCTCATACCAATCAGACCAAAACAGAACAATCTTAAAATGGCTGTAATAGTCTAATTCAACAATATCAACTATTCTGCCATAATAAGTCAAATCTGCAGCAATCAAATTTTTATCCTTTAAGCTTGCAAAGTTCGTAGTTGAGGCAATTAGTGTAACACCACTATTTTGTGTTTTACGCCTTGCATCACGCTGCCTAACATAGAATTTATGTCCATTTATGAGATACCAAAAATATATTTTTGCAAAAAAACTTGGTCCTTTAGACAATAATTTTATCAAATCAGGCACATGCTCTTGCAAAGCACGAGTTTCAAAACATTGAGAGAAGTTTTCACAATGATTCTTAGCTTTGCTCCATTTAGATCTCCGTGACTGATTATTAACCTTTTGCTCATGCTCTCTACAAAACATTTACTATATTTGTTAAAATAATAAATTAAATTAGTTAAAAATTAATTATAAAAAAAGAATATTATATTTAAATTAAGGTACCTAATATATTCCTGAACATCGTCACAATTTCCCAATAAGTATGCATGTGCCTGACTTAGTGACTTGTCATCTAAAATGATTGGATCAGTTTTCTTTCCTCTTAAAGGAACTCCTTTGTTAGAAAACAAACTCACAAGTTCGTCATCACTTGGGTCACATTCATTATTTTTTCGCTCTCTTCTGTTAGATATGAAATTCAAACCCCAATGCATGCAATTTATTCCCACTCGTTTGTCTGGTATGGAACCTTCTGGAAAACACCTATTGGGAATGTAAGATTTGAATATACCCATTTCTCTATCAGTGGAATACATTCATCATTTTTGAACTGGACCGCCTAATCTCACTTCATTCACCAAATGAATAGGCAAATGAATCATGATATTAAAAAATGAAGGAGGAAAAATTCGCTCCGACTGATTTGTTGTTTCTATGATCTCTTCTTCTAAGAAATAAAGTTCCTCCAATGTGATTACTTTTTGACACAAACGATTGAGGAAGGAACTTAGACGAATCAAAGGAATATCCACATGATCAGGAAGAATGCTTTTAATTGGTATTTGGAAGCAAGTAATGTAACATTAAATGAGCATCATGGGTTTTATAATTAGACACCTTTCTTTCATCAAAGTGCACACACCAAGATATATTGGAGGTACTACCATCATCTAGCTTGGATGTCTTTAGAACTCCAAAAAAGATCGATTTCTCTCCATTTGTCATTAAGAAGCACGCCTTTACAAACTTTGTTCTCTTACTATGATCTTTATCTTGTGGATGAAGGTTCCTCCTTATTCCCATATTTTCAAATCATACTGGGGTTTTGCATGATCCTTTGTATTTCCTGAAATATCCAAAAGAGTTCCAAGTATGCTATAAACTATGTTCTTCTCTATTTTCATTATATCAAGGTTGTGACCTAACAAGTTGTGCTGTAAATAAGGTAATTCAAAAAAAATTGACCTTTTTTACCATGGGACATCATTTTGATCTCTTTCTCTTCTTCCAAAACACATTTTCAAGATCATGTAAGCTATTAAGAACATCAGTTCCCTTTAAGGGAGGTGGAGGAGGCCTGAATTCAGTATTGCCATTTAATGTTCTTTTGTTGTATCTCCATGGATGATCCATGGGTAGAAAAATACAATGATCCATATAGCGCATTTTTCGACTATGTTTAAGATAGATATAATTAGTGCCATAGTAACAACAAGGGCAAGAAAACTTTTCTTTTGTACTCCAACCAGATAACATAGCATATAAAGGAAAGTCACTGATTGTCCACATAAGAGCTACCCGCATTTGAAAAGTTTTATTTCTGTAAGCATCATATGTTTCAACCCCAGAATCCCATAATAATTTTAACTCATCTATCAATGGTTGTAAGTAAATGTCAATGCCATTTCCAGGTGATTGAGGCCCATGTATAAGTAAAGAAAGTATAGAATATTTAGATTTAATGCACATCCAAAGCGGCATATTATAAACCATCAACATAACTGGCCATGTGCTATGTGATATACTCTTGGTTCGAAAATGGAATGAATCCATCACTTGACAAGCCAAGTCTCATATTGCGACAATCTAGGGCGAAATCTGGATGCAGCCTATCAAAGTCTTTCCGTGCTATACCATCAGCCGGATGCCATAACTTTCCATTTTTAGAACGTTCCTCTTCATGGCACCTCAAACAATCTGCCGTCTTTGAGCATATAAATAGCCTTTTGAGTATAGGAATTAATGGAAAGTGTCACAAATTCCTTGGTGAAACTCGATGTTGTTTTTTTGAAGGCTCAAGCTCACTATCAACTTTAGGAGATCGAATATATCGTGAAGCTCCACAAGTATGACAAAATTTGTCATCCTTATGACCAATCCTGAACAACATGCAATCATTTGGACATGCATAATTTTTCTCATTATCTAGACCAAGATTCTTAACCATAGACTAGGTTTTATTGTAAGACGGAGGAATGTTCAACTCGGGCGTCACCTCTTTTAATATCTCTGAACGAGAAGTGAATGATTTATTGCTCCATCCATGTAAAAACTTCAACAAATATAAGCGAAGGTGTGAATGATAATTTACAGAAACCTATACAACCAGGATATAATTATTGGTTTGCCTCTTCAACTGCAATATCAAATTTCTTGGCTTCTTCATTTGGAACATCATAAACTCCTCCAGCCTGTGCAACATCTCTAAATTGATCATTGAAGAACCCATCAATATCATCACGCGAGTAATCCATATCATCATCAACATTCAACTTGATATCCCATTCCCCGTGATTGATCCATCTAGTATAGCCTTTAACAAATCCATAGCATATTAGATGATCATACACTACATTTCTTCGATTTCAATGAATATTACAACATTTTGCACATGGACACTGAATTTTCTCTCCATGAGGATCTCCATAAGAGTAATAAAAATCTAGAAATTATTCAACGCCATCAATATACTCTTTGCTATACCTTGCTAAATTCATCCAATTCTTGGATGGGATATGTGACCTCCTAGAACAAGATATTGATTTTTAATCTTTCAGTAACATTCATTAACTAGTTCACAAATAATTTTTAAAAGTCACGAGTAATATAGAAGAATCATGTGTTATGAGATGATAAAAGTTCTTACCTAGTCATGACACTTTCGCTATGTAACCTTGAATCCTCCACAAATGTTTTTGAATGTTGATGATACTAACAAGGAAAAAATAAGTACAATTAATAGGACATACATAACTAAGAAAGAAAGTAAATAAATAAAATTCAAATAATTAAAAGTTAAAGCTTTGTAACTGAATTTAGAGCTTTAGAGCTTTTAGAGTTTTATGAGCTTTTAGAGTTAAATCTTTAAAATCTCATTCTTGTGCAAACCCAATAAGAGAAGTATGAAATATATAATACCATGTTTAAACATTCAAGCAAACATTCCTATGATCCTATAATAGGTATTCGATCAACAACTTATGAATGTCCTTTGTATTGGTAATACAATAATTTCTATGTTTGTTGTCTTAGTAATACAACAGTTTCCAAATTTCACTTTATTAGTGACACAACAGGTTTTTATATTTTTGAACTATTGTATCAGTGGTACATTAAGAAAGGTTTGTTTTATCCTTCCCTTTTGTGGAGAATGTTCTTTGTGTGTAGTACTTTTTACAATTGTTATCATGTTATTAAGATTTCACCAGGAATTTTTATTTCACTACTGAATGTAAACTAGAGAACTGCAATGCCCCCAACCCAATTAATAAATACGTTATGCATCATTGTCCAAGTATATTCAAAAGGTAAAGCATAAGAGTAGCAAGAAATAAGTTTCAGTGAAATAATGAAAGCATCAGAATGACGATATGAAACCTCCATTAGCGTCCTAAATTTAATCAATAAATTATTTATTCCCCATAAGTATCCATAGGGGTGTACTCTTTTAGATGCTTTACAGAAGAGTCACTCGATTCGTTAAATCAGGTTGCATTCCCTTATGCTACTTTTGGTTAAGTTTTAACTATGATTTTAGAAGGATTTCTGAGTGTGTTTATAATTTATGTACATCCTATATGTTTTATTTGCCTTTATAGTTCTCTTACAAATTTCTTTAACGATATTTCTAAATCTTAAAGGATATGGATATATCTTCTGATGTTTTAACCCGTGTAGCCGAGTAAACACGTCAAAACACCAAAACAGAAAAGTATTTTGAATCTAATTCAACACAAAAATGATACTTGAATATAATTGAATACCAGAAACTATATCACGAGAAACTCAAGATCATGTAAGTAAACAATCAATCAAAGCATTTTCTTGTGGAGCAATGATTCCTTATAAGTCCTACTTTACCAAGGATAAAGTCCACTAAATACCACATCAATTGAAACCAAGTATTTCCACATCCATAGAACAAGAAGTTAACAAAGGTGAGTAGAAGAAATCAACTGAGAGACATGATTTGAAATATTGCATGCTTATCCATTTGAAAACAACTTTTTACACAAACTTGACCTAATTTCTTAAGCTACAAATGTAGTTACTCGTGAATTTTACAAGTTTAGATAAAAATAAAAGCTGGATATTTTCTTGAAACATGTAAACAGTCTAGACCAAAGCATTTAGACCTGCACTATTTTTTGTCATATAAAACTGTATAGACCAAGGCATTCCAGTCAGCAGCATGATCATTCTTCACAGTGTTTATAGAATATCAATTCACAATAATGCATAGATCAATTACTATCTAGATAACTAATGATATAGTGATTGTCACTATGCCATTGACTATATAAAGGAAATAGATATCATATTTAACATATATCATGACAGAGCAGAAACTTTCACATAATTTGATAAATGAAATGGATAATATTAACTTTTGTCTTTATCACTTATTTTAATTCTATTTTCTTTTACATACTTGGTGAGTTACTTCATGTCCTAAAAGTGAGAGATGCTAGTTTTAATATCTTATTTTTACTATTTGTCCTCTAAATTAAAGACACTCAAGAAGTTATATATTAATGTTTACATAAAAAATGGAGAATAAACTGTCCTCAATATACAAAAATGAGATGATTATCTCATTAGCTCATGTTACACTTGTAAACTGATCTTTTACTATGTTTTTTTTTCAATCAATTCATCTGATCCATGGAAGTGGTACAAGTCGTAAGTACGATCAGCGTGGATCAACCTCCAATCCATAAAACAGATATCCAATAAGTACTAGGTAAGTAACATAGTGTAAATTATCTAATTATATCTTTTGAATTCACTATTCAACAAGAAAATCATGAGGAATTACAAGAAGTTACAGATAAGTAAGGACTCTCACAGAGGGGTGGAAAGACTGTGAGACAAAGGACCAGGATACCAACCACCAACATGTATGCTAGTTCTTGTACACTCAATACTAGGTCTAAGAGTAAAGTTCCTTAATGATGTTTTATTTTCAGAAGGAGTTTGTTTAGTAAGAAAGAGCTTTCATTGATCCGAGAACGACTCTTTGAGAAATGCTAAAGAACAGCCCCAAATTTCTCATTTTTTAAATAAGTCCTTGGCTGGAAGAGTTAAAACATGCGAAGAAGTAGAAGTGTAAGCTTTATGTATGTATAAAAAATCAGATTAAAATGGAACCAAACAACACGAGATGGTAGAATATGCATTGTCTTAAAAAGATGATTTTTAGTTCACTTTTCATACAAAATAGGCTTAGGTAGTGAAACTCATACTATAGATTGAGAGATCTGTAAACATAATTTACACAAACTTTTCTTTTCCACATAAATATAGTAGTGTCTTAGCAGCTAAAATCTCTCATTAAGAAAAATTAACAGAATATATTAGTAAGATGCTTTCCTTCTATCAAAGGGAATATGAGTTCTTAGGACAACACAAACTTAGAATAGTAATGTCACTACGAATGCATATCACCAATGTTATGTTTTAAATATCAAAGCTATGTTTCTATAACTCTTCAAAAAAATTGTTGATTGCATGTCAAATTCTCCAAAAGTAGTGTATTTGTGGAGGATCTCAGGTGTGACAACATATTTGGACAGTCCGATAAACATAGTTTAAAATTGAGGAGGTTTTCTATGATTAGGAATGTAAATATGAGAACAACATTTTTTCCTGATGTTGATTCTTATATGTTTAAACTACTTTTTATTTAGTTTCATAACGATGATGAATAGACTCTAGTCTTACATATATGGTCACAATTTTTAATCTTGGAAGCGTACAAATTCCAACATGTTTATTTTTCAAAATTTTCAAAAGAATAAATGTATTTTTAGCTCTTCAGTAGACTTATTCATGTTCACTACTAACTTGTTTATTCTTCAAAATTTACAAAAGAATAAATGTATTTTAAGCTCTTCAGTAGACTTATTCATGTTCACTACTAACTGGAATATCCACAGTTTGACATAGACAAAAGGGAAAGGCATCAGATCAACTGAAGTCACTGAGAAAAAGTGTTGGTGGATACTATAGGTGTCATCCCCCTGAAGCTCAAAAGAAATCCCACTTTGTTGAACATGACAGAACCATTGAAGTCTGTAGGAAGGAGAAACATAGAGTAAGTGAGGAAAAGGTTGATATTGAATTTGTCAATTTCATCAAGAGGACAGACGTCGAAAGAAACTTTAGCATCATCCATAGACTGTCCTATAGGACTTGACCATTGACTGTCTTTACATTTATATTTACTTCTATTCTATACGCAAGAACTTGACATGTAATGAAATTAGAAATTTACAGGCTATTTTATCATCTATTGAATCTAGCTTATCAAATAAGACAGACTTTAGCATCATACAAAACTTTCACTCTATTTTGTTTGCACTGACTTCTCCTAATTCTTCAAAAACATAGATGAAGTAAGCCTCACTTTCAACAATATCAAAAACTCAATAGGTTTTCCATACCACAAAAACAAATCTTCTACTTCTATTTTGTTATAGCTAGTAACAGTTAGCAGAAAAGAAAGAAAGCATAATCCTCAAGTTGAAAGTAGAAAAAGAAATAAAAGAATTAAAGACGTAGAAACAATTGTTTCTCTAAGGATGTAAGTAATGTACATTAACAATTAAAGTATGTTACGCTATCACTGTAGTTTTACCAGTTATAGAAGGTAATAAAATGTATTTTTGAGGTCACCAATCAAACTTTTCATACACAGTGACTTATTATTGTAAAAAATAAGAAATTATGTATTGTCCGTTCACAAAATTTAAACTCTATTAGTATTATTTTGCTAATAGATCCCTTTATAGGATGAAATTTCCTATTTGTCATAATTGTAATGTCCAGCTCTTGCAAAACACTCTCACAAGTTAGTGCTCCCTCTCCACCCCTTCTAGACATGAAAAATATATCCTATATTTCCCATATCTAAGGCATATAATTCATTTTCTTGAATGTTCAACTCAAACTACAAACCAAGTTTAACAAATTCATAATAAGAGGTGATCCCAAAACAACTAAGCAATATTGAACTAAAGTTTCTGATGTAGACTTGAAAATGCACTAGAGAAACAACAAAATGATTTCTAAACACTTCAAGACATGTATTCGAAAAAAGAAAAATTTTACCAGCAAATAGCTACACGACAAAATAAATGTGGTTAACAAAGAAACAAACCAAGCTTAAGGTGAGCACAAACATGAACTCAGGAAGATTAAAAAATAGTGACATTAAAAGAGACATTAAATCCTTTTGAAATTCATGCAGAGTAGCTACTTATACTTGACGAAATCTATATTAGGGAAAAAATATCGTAGGTATCGCTAGATTCAACACTTCAGTTCTTCGAACAAAGACGACTTAGCTACAACTCCGTTCTTCAGATAAAGGAAAATTAGCTTTAGCTTCTACATTCAACATTCAAGAGAAAAACCAGTCTTTTAATGATAATCTGCCCATTTATACGTAAATGCAACTATAAACTAAACTCCCAAAATCAACAAAATTCGTATCAACAACACAACAACATAAAAACCTTAAATTAAATGTGACGAAAATCATAGTACAAATCGATTTCATCCGTTTTACGATCCTCTTCTTCAGTTCTTGCAAATGGCATTCTTCAGCAAAAAATGGAAGCTTCAGCTGAAGTTTTCGAAAATGTTGTCTTTTTTATTTCTTTAATGTTTATTGTTTTTAATATTTCTTTAGTGTTTTATTTTCTTGGCCAAATAAAAATGGGAGGGAGATCAAATTTTAATTTTAAAATGTTGGAGGGAATATATATTTTTGGTGAAAACACTAAGGCCATATTTTTAATGTGTTGTTTATTAAACTAAAACACTTTAAAAGTGTGGCCATTTATGTAAATAGTTGTTGCCAACTATAAAAACACTTATAAGTGCAGTTTATGAACTTAAAGGGTACACTTTAGAAGTGTTGCTAATATTAGTGTAGCTAAAAGTCAAAATCTTTGGCTACACTTTAAAAGTTGCTTAATATAGGTGAGAGTAATGAACTTACCTATGCATTGCACAAGTAGCTTTTTAAGGATGTCCTAGCAAGGTATTCCATATGTATAAGATTATGTTTATGTCCCTTATGCATGACATTGTGGTATTGTCTACTTCATATGGTTATATGCATGGTATGAGTCCTATTGAGTCTATGTAATGCGGTCTTACTTTATATGCATAGTTTTGGTATCCTTGACTATAGAAGTGAAGGTTCTACCTAATGTTTATGAAGTTGTATTTACTTGTCATGTTGGTATGTGAATCAATTGATAGGGTAGTATGATGTTTTATGTGAAGCAAAGATAAATTATGTTAATGTTGACTATTGCTTTACTATGATGATCTTGGAAGTCTTGAATTATATTTGGTCTTGTAATGAATTCTTCTATGTGGTCCATAAAGTATTTTGGATCACATGTGAAGTATATGTCTTATTAATGGGTCTATGAATGTATGTGGTTGGTTAAGGAAGGTTTAATTCATGATTACCTTGTGGCCTTAAGGTGATGTTTGAGTGTGAATAGTAGAATGGTACATTATTCAAACATTGCACCAAGTATCACTAGAGGGTTACTTGGGAAGTTAAGAAGTGAAGTAAATGGACGTTACTTTGAAGGAAATGTAAATCGTCCTTAAATGCAATATATGGATTTATATGATGTTATGACCATTGTATATGTCTATATGAAGTATGTGAGTTATATTATTATTTTATCAAGTTTCATGAAGTTTCACAAACGGCATGATGAATTGTTTCATAGTAAAATGTCATCTTTAAAAGCATATTTTTGCTTGGTTGCCATACCTAGTAAATTCTTGTACTATCAACATTCTTCTTCACCATTCACATAAAGTATAGGTTATGGATGCTTAAATGATGTTACTCTAGGTGAAGGGATTTATATGTGTGCAATCTCAAGGAAAGGGATCCTTTAGTTGAAGGATTTCCTATGTCATGTTTTATTCAAGTTCAGTAATAACTTAGCTATTGTGTTATGTTGTAAGCGTTGTGTCCCTAATGTACTCTTAGGATGTTTAGTTTAAGATGGCAAAGAGACTTAGAGTCTAACTATGTATTATGATATTTTATCATCTATATAGTGGAAGTGATGTTCTAGGATATGAGTTATAAATTTTCCGCTAAATTTACCTATGACAATGGGATGAATGATAACTAAGGGCTTTTATAAGACCTACAAGAGGTCAAGTACGCTATTTTACTTCTAGGGGGTGCTCCCTGGTCTTGACACTATATATTGGTTTTAGGTTAGTTTTAAGTCATTTTTACCCATCCAAATCAATTCCCCAATTGAAACCCAATCCAATCTATGTTTTCTCTACTTTCTCTCTCTTTTCCCAAAGACAGAATTCGCAACCAAGGTTCAATCTTCATTAGGGCATTAATATTCCCGGTTTCCTCTATCAAACTTCAAGGAATATTAAGGTATGGAACCTATTCACTCTTGGGAACCTTTCCACAAGAGGTTCTTTAATGATTTAATTTCTATGTTCTTCAAAACATGTGTTTACATCCAATTTCGTAAATTTTAATTCAAATCGAATTTTCATGATATTGTGTTGGTTATTATTGAAAATTTATGATTTTTTATTGCTTAATTGTTGTAGTTTTTAGTCTTTGATTCAGTTTCCATGAAATATCAATGATTGAACCCTTTTCTGTAACCCTAGGTTTGAGTTGGACTTGTAGATGATTAGGGTGGTTACAATTGATTATGCTATTTTTAGATTCACTATATGATGATGATTATTAGTGGATTACTTGGAAAATTGGGATGATTTGAGTGTAAGATCTTGAAGAACGATTTTGAAGCTATTCGTCAGACTTCTACGATTTTGAGTTCTCTATTTCAATTATGTTTGTCTGTTCTTGATGATGATATTTAATTGAAGTATGATTATGTGAATATAATAGGAAGATACTTATACGATGATTATGATGACATGTTATGAATATTTTAAATGTGAGATCATTGTAAGGATATGATTATACAATGGTGAAGATTATTATCTTGTGTGCCTTGTATGATATGATTATGATGAAAGGAAGTTCTCATCCTATACCTAATGAGATAATGACATGATTATACTAGGGCTTAGTCTCTTATGGCATATATTAAGATTGATTATTAAGATTGACTTAAAGGTATTTCAAAAAAATGGACATTAGCTTAGAATAGAGCGAACTAGATATGAGATGTGTCCCTTCCCAATGTAGGAAGGTAGGTTCACTATGGTTCTTATGAAATAGAGACTATAATGCAAGGTGCATAAAGTGGGTTTCTAGTATATCTGCTAGTTCCTTTACTATGTTGCCGATATAGTTATACTAGCTAGTTGATCCACCTAGAATTTTATGTTCATGTTTTGGTTCTACCTTGGCAAGTAGAGAACCTTCTTTCGGTGTAGGGTTTCATTACACCATATTAAATGTTTATCTCACATTGTCTTATGTTCGTTATGGAGATTTTTCCTGAAAGTAAAATGAATGAATGAATGAAATAAAGATGGACACTAACTAGGGTGAATTAAAGGGTTCTACTTGGCATGAGTGATGGTATGGGACTTAACCCATGCATTTCCCAAGTGGGATCTAAGAGGAGTTCTCGGAGGTTGTCTTATGTACTTATGATATCATGAAATGTATAACGTTCATACATTATGATGTTACTCTTATATGATGTAGACTACATAGACGAACATGATATTCGTCTAAATTACAATATGGGGTGACGACAACACATGATGTTATATTATATGAGTCAAGGCATTACTTATGGTCTCTTATCTTGTTTACTTGATTGTGTGGGGTTATGGAGCTTCAGATGAGTATTGATCTTGTAGGCTTCAGATGGGATTGTTGGTAAGGTTCTGGTATGTTAATGATAGAAACTGTGGAACGTGAAATGTTGAGATGATTTTGAGACAATGTTGTCCTTGTTTATGAATATGTATCATGTGGTTGTGGTTCCTTGACTTGTATATGCTCTGGTATCTACATAGGGTTTTCCAAATGACTTAGTATGTTTTAAAAAAAATGGTACCTTTCATGCATGTTCTTAAATGTTTTATGTGCATTGTTTCCATACTTAGTACAAGTGTTTATACTAACCCATATTCCTTAGGGGGTACTCTCCTATCATGACAAACATTGTATTAGAGCACTAGGGTATAAAAGTTCTTTATGGTCCAAAGTCTCATATTGTCACATCAAGTAGAGTCTCATTCATCGGTGGTGAGTCGTGACACATCTATGAGCGAGAGGCTATAGGATGATAGAGTTTCCCTTCTTAATCATTATCATATTGTCCCATAGGACTTAACTCTATATGATATCTCCCTTATATTTTCTTGTCCTGTAGTCTTTTAGATGTGTTGCTTGGATAATATGGTATGTCTATGCTTGAGGGAGAAAAGGTGAGTTTTGATGTTTATCTTGGTTTTATGGTTTGAGGAGTATGTGTGAAGGTGAAATTTTTTATATGTCGATGCGATGCCATTTATGGATATAGAATTAATTTATAATAAATAAGGTGTTATGTGAGGTTGTATGTCATCATATGGTTATAACTTGATATAAAGTTTTTATGGTTAAAATAAGTTTCCTTTTTGGATGATAAGTTGTTATATGGTTTTCTATTATGATCGTTAATTATATGGTTTAGGATTGAAATATTTTTAACAAGTATTGTAAATAGATAAAGATGCATGTTGCCTTTATTTATGTGAAATTGTTTAAAATTTTCCTTGTTTGTGTGCCTTTTCATAGTGCCTTGTACGGGTTAGAGTATTATGTATAGGCTTGGTCCTACAAGTGAAGGTACTGTGCTTACCTTGTGAAGTGATTGTAGAGTATTCTAGTAATGGGATAACCCTTATGATTAGTTGATTAATCCTCATATGAACCTATTCGAAGAGTGGAGAGAGGGGAATAATAGTGTTTTGTTCCAATGGTTGGAATTAATTTTTGCCTATGGTTTACCTAGAAGTTACCTTGCCTTAGCGCAGCAAGAAAAGAAAGAGGCCTTTATGGCTAAGTCTCTTCTAAGTTTTCCCAAGGTTTTCATGACCCTTGGTATTCATGGTTTGGTTGAGACCTTATCGGGTTTGGTAGTATGACCTAACTTTAATGTTAGGGATATCCTCTAGGTATTGAACTTGGAGGAATGATGATAATTGAGATACTACAACTTGATGATTGAGTTAGTAGACTCTTTGATATGAGATTAGGAGTGTTAATCCTTAACGGATGTTAAAACTTCTTATGTGAGGATTATATAGGTTGGTCTTGACTTGCCTTGATTTCGTGTTTAAGGGAATGATATGATTAGGCTTACCCCAAGTGGGGTATAATGTGCCTAGATTGTATAATTTTAAGCGCCCTTTATGTTCCTATGTTGAGTTCCCTCTTTAAGTTGAGAATCACTTTTAGGTGATGTTGATTAAGGGATTGCTTAATCTTAGATCCCAAGAGTTGGGTGATGTTCTTCGTGATTAAGGTTGGTGAGCTAAAGTTCTCCTTACGCAGAGTTAAGTTGCCATTAAATGGGTTTACACTATGTGGTATATATATATATCTTTTCCTTCTATTTTTAATCAAGCTTGAAACCAAAGATATCCTAGAATCTTGTTCATAATAAGAGTCTTGCATAAAAGCATGAGTTGCATGTTGTCCATATGTTATGCACATCTTAATTGACACTACATTAACCAATCTTTGAAGATTCTAAACTGCATGAAAAAGGATTTTGATCAAATTCATGTTTTTTCATGTTGATTGTACATCCTGATATGTTATTTGTGCTTTTAACTTCATGAGATAAGGTAAGTAACATGTTTGATGTCACTTTTAATGTGTGGTGTTTTAAGACATTAATGAGAAATTGAGTCTCCTTAATATGAATAATGATGACTCTCTTGAAAAGTTCTGACTTTTATAGTTTGGGAAGTATGATTATAGTCTCACTCTTGAGAAGTGAAGGTATGACTAGCCAATGTCTTTGAGTGTGCCTATAAGAATTTCCCAAAATGATGTATGTTTATGAAAGCTAGTGTTATGCTAGAAATTGAAACTTTGTCAAATGACTTCCTATTGTTGTAATGTGTGTGGTGTAATTTGTCATTTATACTTCACTAAGTAAGATGTATGAACATGCTTTGGTTAAAAAGTTGAGAAATTCTCATTTACGTGAGTTGACCTTTGTGCATCGCTTGTCTATGAACTTATGAAGACACGTAAGTTTGATGTGGAGAAGGACATTCCTCCTTAAACATAATTAAGCATGGTAAGATTGAGTATGCCTTCATGGAATTATGTCTAAATGATAAGGATCCTTATTGATCTACTTGACTAAAGTATATGTGCTTTGAAGTATGAGTGCTTCTTTTCTTCTTGAGTGATGTTGAAATTTCCTAAGTGTGACTTAAAGGTTGTTGTTGTAACAACCCTCAAAATATAATAAGGTAGCTTGAGCCTCACATGTGCCTAATAAGGTTAATAAAATGTTAATAAAATGTTTTATACCTTGTATAATTGATTTGAAGTCATTTGGAGGTCAAACGTCCAAGAACGTACAAGACGTTCAAAAGTTGGTCTTCAAATGTGTTAGCGAGTCCTTGTATGTTTGCCTTTTTTATGTGTTCTTTGGATTTTAATGTCAGTGTAGTTAACCCTGGTACCTTAGTAGACATGCTAAGGGTTCAAAAGGTCCGGGTATGATTCCCCGAGAACCACCCGAAGGGCCTCCAAGGAGGACCAAAAGATTGGACAAAGGATTGCCCAGGGCAGTGAGCAGGACAATTTTGGGCTTTCCCTCTCGAGCGCTCCTATAATGCACCTCCCTGTCCCAAAAAATATTTGGGGCAGAATCGGGAGGCTGCCCAACGACGCGCAGCCCATTCTCAGATCCGGTTGCGTTGCTTTTATGTCAATTTTTACATGTCTAAGAGTCCCAATTCATGTGGGGGTGTTTTGGTTACTTAGGGGTAAGTTTGTTAACTAATTTTAGGACCTTTTAAAACCCTTTCAAAAGACAAAACCCAACACCCATTATGAGATAAAATTCCCAAAGTTCTCTTCTCTTCCAAAAATCCTAAAACCTCCATTGAAGACCAACCTCATGAACAACCTATGGAGTTAAATTCTTGGAGCTTTATTCTCTGATTTTCATGGGATTTTTAATGTATAAGGTATAGTGATACTTAATCCATAGATAACCATTTATCTATGGAGTCCTTTCAAAGGTTTTCTAATCATAATTCTATGTAAAAAATCCAATACTTCAATCTAGCCATGGGCTCATTGTTAAAGTGATTTGAAAAGCATTCTAATGATTAATATATGTTTAATTACTAATTTAATGATTAATTTCTATCCAATTTAATGAAGAACCCATAATCCTCCTAACTTTTCAAATTATGTTATATTATGGGTCTTGTGATCTTGATTAGATTGTGATTCAACTCTTATTACATTATAAAATATGGATTATTCCTAGTATTATATATATCAATTGATTATGAATTTTTGGGAATTGGTAAATATGATCATTAGCTTGGAGGGTTGGTAAGTTGACCTATTTCCTCTAATTAGCATAGAATGTACATTTAATTGTGTTAATTGGTATGGTACATTTATGGTGGCGGTGTTTACATGCTTGTACATGTTTATGTGTTATGATCATGAACTTGAAGGAATTAGATGCAATATGAATTGATATGGTGATTTCTATGTTAGGAAGTTGAAGGATTTAGCCTTGATTCTAATATCATGTCTAAGTGAATTGATGTTATGTGTCCAGTCTTCTACACTACTTGTTTAATCTAGGTGTGGAGATTATGTTATATGTATATATATATATATATATATATATA
>NC_028637.1:58499928-58531734 GCF_001406875.1 Solanum pennellii
ATATATATATTATGTGATCATTCTAGCATATGATGAGCTATGAAATGTTTTAAATTTTTCACTATTTTTATTACAATTATGCAAGGAAAGATGTCTAAGGGCTTGTCTTAGACCTTCGTGAGGTCGACGATGCTGTGTTATGATTCGAGGTTAGTATAACTTCTAGGGTATACTCTCGCGTCATAACAGTTGCATATTGAGCTCTAATGAAATGAAAGAGAAAGACAATATTATGAGTAGGAGAAGGATGTTTCTCATTTGAACATGATAAGAGCCTATATGTTTGATGCATTAAAGAGTGAGTGAATAAAGGTTTTTTCTTGCTTGTGTTTCAGTGAGTGCTAGATGGTATGAAAGTTGGTGTTCCTTGTAATTTTTGTGCATTTACTTCTAGTTGATGACGCGTTTAATGTAATAAGCTTTTCTATGAATCATTTATGTGCTTGATGTGGTTCAAATGTTCCAAGTATCATTCGAGGATGAATGTTCCCATCTGGGGATATTGTGTGGTCCCTTAAAAAGAAATAATGTACCTAGAGCCTCGAATCTGCCTAAAAAGGCTAATAATTTGTTAAATAAGTGTTTTATAGTATGCATACTTGATTTGAAGTGATTTGGAGGTCAATGTCCAAGAACGTCTGATGACGTCCGAAAGTTAGCCTTGAGACGTGTATGTGTGTCTTGGGGTTCATGAAGTTTACTAAAAAGACATGTTGAATGAGTTCAAAATAAATGTCCTCTTTAAATGCATGTTTTCGCATGGTTTCCATATTTAGTGCATTTTTATACTTATATCATTCTTCTTAATCTATTTACAGTATGTGTAGGTCGTGATGGCTAGGGGATGTCTCCAAAAGAAGATCTTGGCTAGATCTCCCAAGTTCAAGTAAAGGGACTGTTATGACTCAAGGGTTTCCTATGTCAAGATATTTCTTTAAATTGATGTAATAACTTAGATATAATTTTATGTTGTAAGGGTTGTGTTCCTAATCTATTCCATTGATGTTGAGTCTAAGATGGCAAAAAGACTTAGAGTCTAACTATGAATTATGATATTTTATATATATATATANTATTACCTATGCTTAATAGAGCCTAGCATGTTGGTCTTGATAGTCTAAGGTCCTAAATATGTCTAATATATGGTATACAGGAAGTATCTAAAGTATTAGATGTGTTGGAAGTGAAACGTCAAGGGACGACTAAGACGTTCGACGACTAAGTCACCTATGAGCCTCGTATGTGGTTCTATATTCTTATATGTGATTAATGAGGTTTCAAGGTTCTTAAATGAGTTATTATAGCATCTATAAGTAGTGTGTTGAGTATTGAGATGTTTGGAGGTCAAACGACCAAGAACGTCCATGACGTTTGAAAGATATGCCTTGAAATAACCTTGTGTGCCTAGGCATGTTTTGTCGAGTTTTATGTGTTCGTTTTTGATGAAATTAATGTGGGAGGTGTTTAACTCATAGAGGATAGTATTTGGGTTGGAAACGTCCTGGAAAATTACCCCCAAGGACCATTGATATACCGTGGTTTCACGGTATAATTAATACTTTTTCCTTAAGTTTAGTGTGTCCAAAAGCCCTTTTTGTGCTAATTTTTATATAAGTTTCTCTTTGTTTTGCAGGAAATCTGTCCAAAGCTGAATGCGGAGATTTTGAGCGAAAAAATGCAGAAGAGACCACCTACGGAGCTTATGACGGTCCGTCGTGCCTGTGACGGTCCGTAGGTGGCAGTGTAGTGCAGCTGCTGAAGGAAGATGGGGAAGTCTGACCAAGTGTGGGATTACGAAGCTTATGATGGCCCGTTGTGGATATGACGGTCCCTCCTGCAGGTTCGTCGTGAAGTTCAGAGAAGTGATCCCAGTACCCAGATTCCGAGAGTTGAAGTATTTTGGAACGAAGACCCTCGACGGACCGTTGTGCCTATGACGGTCCGTCATACTTGCCGTCGAGGGGAATGAAGAAAGCAGCAGAAGAAATTGCACAAGTATGGGACGACGGAGTCCACGACGGTCCATTGTGACCATGACGGTCCGTCGCGTGGTCCGTCGACCCAGCCGCGTTTTGGCAGATTTCCAGCAATTAGAATTCTTGTTTAATTAGGTTTTTGTTTTTTTATAAATAGTTCGAAAAACCTCGTTTTTGAGGTTAGACACCTGATAGTTAGACTCTTAGATTGTTAAAACTCCGTATTGGTAAACATTGTATTGTGAGATTCTTGATAATCATTAGACTTTTCGTGAGATTATTGATTACTTTGAGAATTCTTGCAAGTGATTTTTGGTGATTAATCAAGCAACCTTTTGGATTTTATTCTTTCTCATTGAAGTAAGTACATGAACTCTTATTTAATATATTTGAATATTGTGTTTATGGCTATGAGTAACTAAACTCCATAACTAGGGTTGTGGGAACCATAGGAAAATAATGAGATAAACCCTAGCTAAAATAACAATTCTAGAATAGTGTCTTGCATGTATTAATAATTCTTTCGCTTAGAAGTCTTTTTAACGGATGATCAACGTTAGAACTCGCCTTAATGCTACTTGCCGGACCAAGGAGGTAGATAATAGGAAAAAAATTATTAACATAGATTTAGTGTATACTATCTAATAGGCTAGTATTGATTGGTACGAGGTAATAACTTAGTCAAATATCGAATACGATGCTTAATATGAGGTAAAGATAAGGGTTAGGACAGCAACACACGTAGCCGGACCAAGGTGCGGAGTGAGATTTTCTAGATGCCGGACCAAGGATTTAGAAATACATAACTTATCACTTTGCATGCAAGATACTAGAAAAGAATTGTTATAGTTAGAATTATCAAGTTATGAACCTGTGGGGAACACGTAAACCCTAGTTACTTTGATTAACTGATTAAAATCCAACTTTCAAACTCATTAAGTGTCTCTTTCAATTTAGTTAATTCTTTTTACTTATTAGGAAATACAAACCCCCCTTTTTACATTTTTATGTTTTTACTTTCTAAGGAAGTTATCAACCGAACAATAGTAATAACAAGTTAAAGTTAAGTCTAGACTATTTTCCTCGTGGGAACGATCCCAACCTCACTAGTTGGGTTATTTACTTGACACGACCGCTTTACTTCTTATTTGAGAAGTAAGTTTGAGCGTATCAAATTTTGGCGCCGTTGCCGGGGAACTTAGCTTTTAGATTAACTTGAACTTATTACTATAGTTTAGTTGATATTTTCTTGATTTTACTTTGTTTTATTGTTTTTGATTTCTTTTCAGAACTATCCTCCTTGTATGCCAAATACACGGAGAGGAAGAGAACCGTTGTTTCCCTACGATCACGAGTTAGAGCGTACACTGCGCAATATGAATCGTAATTTGGGAATAAATGATGAGGATCCGAACCAGAACATCCCAGCTCCGGTTGATGTTCATGGTCAGTTGTTACCCGATGCTCCGGGTGAACACCAACAGAGGGGACAAAATCCCGTTCCACGGCCCCAAGCATACTACAGAGGCTATGATAACATAGCAGACTCGGATGGGCCACTGGTCTTGCCTCCTCTACCCACAGGCCACACCTTTGTGGTAACTAGTAGCCTGATGCAAATGCTCACTGCCAGAGGTTTGTTTTCAGGGCTACCTTCTGAGGATCCACATGCCCATATAGCTAAGGTAAGGGCAGTGTGTAAAAGTTGTGTAGGGAGGCCTGATTTGGATTTAGATGTAATAGGTCTCAGAGTGTTTCCTCTCTCACTGACGGGAGAGGCTGCTATGTGGTTCACTGAGCTCCCATACAACTCAATCTTCACTTGGAACCAACTAAGGGATGTCTTCTTAGCACGCTACTATCCGGTCTCCAAGAAACTAAACCACAAAGACAGAGTGAATAACTTTGTGGCACTACCAGGAGAGTCAGTTAGTAGTTCTTGGGATAGATTCACCTCATTCTTGAGAAGTGTTCCAAATCACCGTATAGATGATGAGTCACTGAAAGAATACTTCTATCGGGGACAGGATGATAACAACAAAGCGGTGTTGGACACTATAGCAGGTGGATCTTATGGAGAATGCCCTTATGTTGAGATCGCAGAAAAATTAGAGAAAATCTCCCGGAATAACAAAGCTTGGAGTACTAGGAAGTCTGATACAGGGAGAAACACCTTCGCAGTGCAATCCACTCACAACCCAGCCACAGATGAAATTCGGGAAGAAATGGCTCAGATGAGAACTGAGCTTGGCTTGGTACTAAAACATGTCACTGGGGGTGCAGAAAAGATTAATGCAGTCAACTACTTGGCTAAACCACCACCCCCTAACGATGAATGCTATTATGCGGAGGACACTTATGCAGTAAATGAGCAGATGGGGGGTTTCCGACCAAGCGCCCAAGGCTCAAATCAGGATAATTGGCGCCAAGGTCAAGGGAACCAAGGTCGGAACTATGGTAACTACAACCGTGAGGGTCATTATGTCCGAGATGGAAGCTACAACCGCGACAACAACTTTAACAGGGGTAACTATGCTAATAGAAAGGACAGGAATGGGCCCTATGTCCCTCCTCAAAATCGTGAAGTTACTCCTAGGGATGGTGGTGATAGTATGGCGCGAGTTGAGGATATGTTGCACAAAATGATGAGGAGATTTGATGCTAGTGATGAGCACATTAAAGAGTTAAGGGGTGATTTAGCCAGTATTGGGCAAAAAGTTGATACACATGCAATTTCGATTAAACAGATCGAATTGCAAGTGGCCCAATTATCTGCGACTATGAACACACGGCAACCGGGCACTCTTCCTAGCAACACTGTCCAAAATCTGAAAAATGATGCACACTGTATGGCAATCACTACTCGTGGTGGTAAGCAAACCATTGACCCACCTATGCCGTCTAATGAGGAAAAGGTGAGAAATGATGATGATAAGGTGGTAAAGGGTAGTGGTGAAGCAGAAGAGAGCACTGGAAAAGATGCAGAAGTCCCTATAAAGGTAATTCCCATGCCTAGACCACCACCACCCTTCCCTCAGAGATTAGTGAAAAAGACCGAGGATGGTAAATACCGGCGTTTCATAACAATGCTGAAGCAGCTTTCTATCAATGTCCCTTTGGTAGAAGCTCTAGAACAAATGCCCGGTTATGCCAAATTTATGAAAGATCTGGTCACCAAGAAAAGATCGGTCACTTTCGAGGATGATGATAGACTGCAGCATTGTAGTGCTATTGCTACAAGATCCCTCGTACAAAAGAAAGAAGATCCTGGTGCGTTCACTATTCCTTGTACAGTTGGGTCATTACATTTTGCGAAAGCATTATGTGATCTGGGGGCAAGCATAAATCTCATGCCCCTCTCCATTTACAAGAAGTTGGGTTTGGGGGATCCAAAACCCACTGCGATGCGGCTACTGATGGCTGATCGGACAGTGAAACGGCCTATAGGGATACTCCATGATGTGCTAGTAAAAGTGGAGTCATTCATCTTTCCGGCTGATTTTGTTATTCTTGATTGTGAGGTCGATTTTGAAGTGCCTATTATTCTTGGGAGGCCATTCCTTGCTACAGGTAGAGCCTTAGTTGATATGGAGAAGGGACAGATGACATTTCGGTTGAATAATGAAGAAGCGACCTTCAACATTTGTAGGACCATGAGGCAGAGTGGTGAGCTCCAATCGGTATCTGCCATATCCCACAAAGAAAAGATGAAGAAGGAGACTGAACAGAAAAATGCAAAACAAGAGTTTATGGTTGGGGATTTGGTGCTTGTAGACAGTTCTGGGTCGCCTTGTCTTCCGGGCAAGCTCAAGTCCAAATGGACTGGCCCTTACTTGATTACCCAAGTATTCCCTCATGGAGCAGTTGAGTTAAAAGCCAAGGAGGGAGTGTGGTTTAAGGTGAATAGAGATAGAATAAAACTCTATTTTGGGCATAAAGCATCGGGGAATAAAGTAATAGAGGCAAACCATCTTGATGAAGGCTGAGTAATCAAGTGTCCCCAGTCGTGCCGCGACATTAAATCAGGCGCTTGTTGGGAGGCAACCCAATACTTATAGTTTTTTTTAGTAATGATTGCATTTTTCTACTGATGGGTTTTTAAATTTCCAGGCACATCACCAGGAAATTCTGCAGAAAGCTACTCCGCAGCAGTCACTGACGGATATATCGACGGACCGTTGCGCCTGCGACGGACCGTCGTATGCATCCGTCGTCCAGGTACGTTTTTCTGCTATTTTGAAATTAGGGCACACACGACGGAACCAACGACGGGTCGTCACAACTGCGACGGACCGTCATCGGGGAACCGTCGTGTGATTAATGAATTATACCTGACCCGACCCGGCTGGACCCTTTTCCAAAATCTGACCGTTTAAACACCTCAACCCCTCATTTTCACCCCATTCATTAATTATTCCTCTCATCTCCCCTCTCTTTTCAACTTCCACATTTCCCCCCCACTGATCATTGCCCCCACAATTCTCCAAAGCCCTAAAATTATCATCTACTAGTCGGAGCTGCTGCTGTAGGTGTCTACCTTGCCAACTGAGTCATTTTCCATTTGATTTTTTTCCATTTCTAAGGTATGTGTCTCTAAATTTATACTCATTTATCTTGTATTTTTGTTTATTTGTTAGTATTAGTTTAGTTTTTAGTCTTATATTGTTTCCTTTATATGATTATGTCTAAACCTAGGCTCGAAATGTTCGAATTTGCCATGTTGACTACCCTAGACATTGGTGATTTTGCATTGCTAGTTTCCTAGGTAGTTGGGATAGACAAATATAGGTTCAAAACACTACAAGACCATGTGGGTTCATCGGGGATGCATAGGGTACCCCCAGTTCTGTCACTGCTATTCAAAACGAGACCCCGATGACGGACCGTCGTACACACGATGGACCGTCGTAGGGTCCATTCCAAAAGCCCTAGCACCCTGTCCCAACGGACACATGTGACGGACCGTCCTGCACAACCGTTCCGGTGAAACGTCAAGGGACGACTAAGACGTTCGACGACTAAGTCACCTATGAGCCTCGTATGTGGTTCTATATTCTTATATGTGATTACTGAGGTTTCAAGGTTCTTAAATGAGTTATTATAGCATCTATAAGTAGTGTGTTGAGTTTTGAGATGTTTGGAGGTCAAACGACCAAGAACGTCCATGACGTTTGAAAGATATGCCTTGAAATAACCTTGTGTGCCTAGGCATGTTTTGTCGAGTTTTATGTGTTCGTTTTTGATGAAATTAATGTGGGAGGTGTTTAACTCATAGAGGATAGTATTTGGGTTGGAAACGTCCTGGAAAATTACCCCCAAGGACCATCCAAGGGTCTTTGAGAAAGGACCCAACTTGGTGTCAAGACTGTCCCAAGCAAGCGCCAAATGACAGAGGCATCGACGCCCAGTGAGCCAATAGACGCCCCGCGGATAGGTGTCGCCGATGGGTTCTTGGCCTTGGGTGATAGGGGAAGCCTTGACAGGTCTCTGAACCCATCGACAGTTGCCAGCATGGCCCGTCTGTTTTCCGGCACAGCTTTGTTGCCAAGTCATGGATGTATTGGTGGTTTATTAAGGGTATATTGGGTATTTTAAAAAAATATATAAGTGTTTAACACTTAGAATATTTCATTCTTCCAAATTAAAACCCCAAAATCTCTTAGAATTCTCTCAAAGTCTCCATTGAGTCCAAAACAAGGAACAACTTGGAGGTGACGTTTTGAGTTGAAATTCTGCATCAAAGTGAAAAATTATCATCCTTGATGTATGGATTTTGATCCTTTAAACTTATATCATCAAGGAGCCCAATTCTCAAGATGTTTTCTAAAGTTGAATTAAACAATTTCATGATTCTACGGTGCGTTCTAGCATAAATAATTTCTAAACATTGAATTATGATCTAATTGATCCGGTATTGATGATTTCACTCTAAATTACCTATGAACCCATGAATTGGATGAACCCTAGATTTTGACTAAGTTTGGGTTACTTGATATTGATCTAATGTTTATGAATTCTTATGTAGTTTCTTATGGGCTTTCTAATGATATAATAATTGTAGTAAATTGATATCTAGGTTGTGTTAGATTGATGAAGTTACATAGAATTAACCTAATTCATTGATTGTTGTAGTTTTTATGTTGAATTGTTTGTTATGGCCTTAGGTAACGGTCTTGTGTTATTGAATTGAGTAAGTTGACTTTGAATTGAAGTGTTGAGGATAATGTAGGCGTATGCTGCCCTATTTCACTTATTTTGATGTTGTTTATACTTGAATTCTATTGTGATTGTTATGGTCCACTTATGGTGGCGGTGTTATGTGTTTTACTTGCAATTGATGTTGCCTTGTCGCGGTTACTTAATGCAATATGATGATCTTGGCCTTGTAGACAACTACTAGAAGTAATATGACTAATTGTGTAGTTTTATTATGTGAAGCATGACCATATCTATCTACATGTGAAGTTATATGTGTATTCTTCTATTGATATTTTATTAGATTATCATGTTAGACTATGGCTTTGACATAATAAGTAAAGTGTTAGGGCCGAGTCTTGGTTATTCCTACTTGGATATATGAGTCTATGTGGAGTATATTGATGATTTTAACATAGTATTGAGGATGACTTGAAGAGTTAGGTTGTTTCGTATATGATTCTAGAATGACTTGCATTGTCACGACCGGAATCTAGACCCCAGACGAGACCAGCGTCGTTGACCTCTAAGAGGTCACAGACAAGCCTAAATATGTCATACTTACTTCATCTAGGCTAATTTTAGCGGAAAATTTGAACTTTTTGTTTTATTATTTCATGCGAAACATATTATACTTAATATCATAGGCGTTCACAAATCAACCATCTAATATAGATATAATCAAATTAAAGAAGCAGTTCATAATTGCATTAAACATATTCTTGCAAAAACGTCACAACTACAAAGTCTAAAATGAAATGGGAAATGAAATACTAGTGGAACATGCTCCACTAGATAAAGCCTACATCTAAGCTAGATAATAACGGTAGACATCCTCTAAAGCATGAGGGACTACCATATCCGGATGTAAGCTCCACATCCGGATAGATGCAATGTCGTATCGTAAGCTCTAACGTCCACCTTTGCCTGCACCAAAAAGTAGATATTGTATGGGATTAGTACACACTTTTACTAAGTTTGGGTATATGCAAGCCCATACCAAGGACATGCATGAGTAAGAATAGCTTTTTCCTAACTACATGATTTATGGAAAGTTAAGTTAGTAGAGTTACCAAATGTGGATTAAGAAACTTAGTGGACCTGCCAATATGGATTAGGAAAGTCATGCCATGAGAGTGACATGCATCATCATATGAATCATATTTCACACATCACATAACGTCTTACACATAGCACATAACATATTGCATATAGCACATAAAATCTTTCATATCATTCGTTCATATTAAACTTTGGAATCATGGACTTGACATCAAAACTTCCCAAAAATAAGGGATCAACATATGGTACCTCAACTAGGGAGCCTTCTTTACGAAACACAGTGTCTGCTTCATTCATTCATAGGTACTTCAATTGACACATTCATAAGCTAGTGTAAACACCAGTTATACCTAGGATGTAGTTTAAGACTTTCATTGGGTTCGCTGTGCAATGATCAAGAATGACCTACTGTCATTTCTTAAGTCTAGCTCACCTCTTGATTATTTTATTCCAACACCTTTGGTATCATTCATTTCATTATGAGTATCATTTGAGGCTTGCCTCATTCATTCATGGGGAACTCTAACTTTAACCGACATAGATCATGTGAGCATCATGAAATCCAGTGTCTCCCCCACACCGAAAAGGGGTGGAATCACCGGCTACAGTTACCCAAACCATGCTAGCGTACATTGGATTTTAAACCCACCAAACCCCTATATTGGCAGTATAGGTTCGAAGACTAGGAGATATAAGGAGACCCATACCCGGCATGACGAACAGTCTCATCTCATATGAGTTATGTGAACCTCCGCATTTCCCAAAGGAAGGTATGACCTTTCATAGCTAGCCTATCAGCGCTCAGTATAAAGGTTACATTCAACTCATACATCATGGAAGCTGGCTTCTAGCATGAGGAAAGCATAGCTCATTAGATGATTTCTCATCTCATCATTAGTATTTAGTGTATATTAATCTCAATAGTTTCATTAGAGTGTTCATACAGACTGGTCTCTTCATTAACTTTACACTCTCATAGGTGAGTACGTTTTGGTAACATATACTTAGGCTTATTTGAGATATCTCTCATCTTTTACATTAGACTCTTATCATGTTGTCACCGAATTCATTAACTTAAGCACATTTACTCTTTATAATTACTCACCCCTTATTACGTGAATGTTCATTTCATCATATGTCAATGCACTTGGCCATTTAGTGTGTTTCACACTCTTAGTTAACCCTCATAGGGTTTCATCATTTCATTGCATACATCTTAGGTTCACTTACTTTTAAACGTATGCTACACTTATGGGTCTATACATACAAGACATGAGGCTTCATTTATAGTTCGTTTAAGTAGTTAATATCTTCCTAAGATTATGTGGTACAAGATTTATGAATCTTGTATGTATGCCAAGATCTCGATTTCGATCTATGTGGGCATCATTACTTTGAAAATTTATTCACATATGACTTATGTATCTAACGGAGTTTGGGTAAGGGAACCCGGTTTTGAATCCCTTGGTTAACACTTGTCTTTTAAATTATTTTTGACTTAACCTCACTTTGGCTCGGGGACCCGAGATCGAGACCCAACACCAACATTTACTTTTCCTTATTTTTTTAATTTCTTTTTCCTTTTCGTTCATTTCAGGATGAGAGGTTGTGGGATCGATACCCACAAACTCATTTCTTTTATTTTCTTTTCCTTGACTTTACCGAGTTGACCGTGAGGGTGTGGGATCGAATCCCCACGGCCTCACTTTTTTTTCTCTTTAATTCCCTTAATCAACCTAGAGGTCGTGGGTTCGATTCCCGCATGCCTCAACCTTTATTTTCTTTTTAATCCCTTAGGTCTGGTCGAGAGGTTGTGGGTTCGAATCCCACTCCTCTAATTTATTATTTTTAGAATTACATTTTCGGTCAAGGTCACGGGTTTGAATACCCCTTACCACATTCCTTTAACGTACATTATTATTTAGAATTTTTACATGGTGAGGTCACGGGTTCGATCCTCAGTGACCTCCCTTATTTTTCTTAATTTTTTCATAATATGTTAATTGACTTAACTAGACCGAAACTAACATCAATGCGGGAATTTCGATTACATTTTTGCAGCCTATTTTCTCACCTCTTTCACGTTAAACATGTATACATTTGGAGTACTTTTTTGAGAGTTCTTTAGGTGCATTTTAAAGATAACATTCTATAAAGAGTTTGCACTCAAATAAACAATTTTACATCACTTATCTTGGCCGAAACTCATCAACAAGATGCTGGAAATTTTGTAAGTTTTTCAGCTCATTTTCATAACCATTTACATGTTAGTTTTTAGGGTAATTGATGGATTCTTTGGTACATCTTTAGGTGCATTTTCATGGATTCATTTAGATAATAATTTCCATTCAAATCATCAACATTATACTTCATATGATGAACATCACGATTTATACAAGTTTGTGAATGAAAGATACAACCATAACATGTCATTTTTGAACTTCAAACCAAGAGTATATGTCACGGCTACACATGCACACACATAAACACATAATTTCGCACAACATGCTTAACATTCACATAACTACGAACATACATACATGAACATGATCAACACAAAAACACATAACATCCCTAACTTCTACCAGCAAACATACCCAACCTACAAATCAATGGGAGCTAGTGACAAGGAACATGTAAAGGGAAACAACCCTAGTTTTCGGAGTAGATTCATGTGAGTCCTAAGGGTCTCTTCGGAAAGGGACCAAGATTAAGAAAACACATACCTTTTATGTAGTTTAAACCTTGACTTTCTTCCCAAAACCTTCTCCAAAAATTACGTCCGAATCCCCTCAACTTCAACACCAAATCGACGGAATAATCCTCCCTTTTGCCTAACGTTTTTTATTAGCTTGTTTTTCTTATATTTTCATGTAAGTGCTTCAAGAATGAAGAACTTTAGTAATTTTTCTGCTTTAGTATTTTTTCTTGGCAGAGAAACGTGAAAAAGAAGACACAATAATTGTGAAAGTGAGGTATTGACGTGAGAGAGTGAAACGTGCAAGTTAGTTTAGGCTTAGGTAAGGAGTTAGTTGAACAAGGAATCTCTCAACCCTTTAAAAAATATGATTTTCCTTTTTATTAAATCATATAATAAATATTAATTAATTAATTTAATTTACCAATTCAAATAAAAAAATTTAAATCATTGCTTCCACCTAGGATCAAACCCGGGTGGAGCAAGATTTCACTCAAAGGCCAATTTTTGGCCCTCTCTCCCCAAAATGCCCCTCCAATTTATTAATTAAATCATTAATTATATATTTAGGGTAATTATGATACTACCCTTAGCGTGGAAAAAGACCATTTGACCCCTAGACCCTCCAAACTTAAGATTTTATCTTTTTAAGTCTGCTAAAGACTCATCCGGGTAAATCTTCATATTCGGGAGCCCTACATGGATGGCCCCGACCTTTCATAGCTCAAATAACTCCCCAACTTAGTTGGCTTGGATGTCGCAAGGGTTCAGAGGTCTGGTTCTACGCGCATCAGTCCGTTTGAACCAGTCTAATCGTAGGCACTCTAGACACATTAAGCATTACTTAGCATATTATTTTCCTTAGGGTTGTTAGAGGGTGATTAATCTATGCACATGAAATATGAATGCATGATTAATAAATGAACATTAATGTATATGCTATGATGTCAAATATATGATATGATGAAGTATGAATATGTATAGTGTATGTTTTTTATATTAAGGGATTTCTCATATATTTAAACTTATACACTTATGCATGAATGAAGTTAAGTATGAACACATCTGGTCCAAGGTTGTTTATGTAAAAGTTGTTCTCACATACATGTACACATAAACACACATGAAAGCATGTCCTTGATGCTTGTATGATGATATGGTAAATAGAGGGTCTCTTGGAAGGTGTTCTCAATTGTATACAGAACTAGAAGGTGCTTGAATATGTTATGTCCATGTGAAAGGTTTTCTTAAATGATTTAGGTTGATGAAAGGACTTCCTCAACTATAACCTATGATCTAAGCATATGAGGGGTTAATATCCTGAAGCCTATCTTTAATAAAGTATTTTCAATAAAGGGAACTTAACTTAGTTTCGAGTGTACTTGATGATAAGGGTGACCCTTCCTAATGTCAGAAGGTAAGATGACCTAAGTCCTCACAAGGGCATAAAGAGGGTTTCCATATATGCCTCCAAGTTGCGTAAACTATGTTTCCCTATAGGATATAATAAGTGATATCACCTAATATGCTAGCATGATATTAATGTTCTACCTTGGCAAGCTAGAGAACCTCATTTTTGAGTGAGGTTCTACAACACCTATTTGCATGTTTAGTACCCATGGTGTTAGTGTTCGTTAAGGATTTTATTTACCTAATGTAAAATGGACAATGTCAGTTAATGTAAGGAACCCTAAGTAGGATAAACTAAGGGATGTTGCTTAAGATAGGTGAGAGTAATGAACTTACCTATGCATTGGACAAGTACCCTTTAAGGATGTCCTAGCAAGGTGTTCCATATGTATATTATTATAGCTATGTTCCTAATGCATGGCATTGTGGTATTGTCTACTTATTATGGTAATATGCATGGCATGATTCCTACTGAGTCTATGTAATGAGATCTTACCTTATATGCATAGTGTTGGTCTCATTGACTATAAAAGTGAAGGTTCTACCCAATATGTATGAAGTTGTATTAACTTGTCCTGTTGGTATGTAAATCATGTGATAAGGTAGTATGATGTTTTATGTGAAGCAAAGATAAAGTATGTTCATGTTGACTATTGCTTTACTATGATGGTCTTGGAAGCCTTGAATTATATGTGGTCTTGTAATGAATTCGTCTATGTGGTCCATAAAGTATTTTGGGTCACATGTGAAGTATATGTCTTATTTTACGAAATGGTTCTATGAATGTATGTGGTTGGTTAAGGAAGGTTCTATGTATGATTACCATGTGTCCTTAAGGTTGTGTTTGAGTGTTGATAGTGGAATGGTACAATATTCAAACATTGCACCAAGTATCACTAGAGGGTTACTTGGGAAGTTAAGAAGCTGAAGTAAATGGAGGTTACTATGAAGGAAATGTAAATATGCTTAAAATGCAATATATGGCTATATGTGATGTTATGACCATTGTACATGTCTATATGCAATATATGGTTATACATGATGCTATGAACATTGTACATGTCTATATGAAGTATGTGAGTTGTATGATGATTATTGTATCAAGTTTCATGAAGTTTCACAAATGGCATGATGCATTCTTTCAGAGTAAAATGTTCTTTTGTTAAATTCATTTTTTTTGCGTGGCTTCCATACCTAGTGAATTCTTGTAGTAACAACATTCTTCTTCATCTTTTACACAAAGTTTAGGTTGTGGATTCTTAAAATATGTCTCTCTAAGGTGAAGGGATTTATATGTGCTTTAGAAGCTCAAGGAAAGGGATCCTTAAGTTCAAGGATTTCCTATGTCATGTTTTATTCAATTTCAGTAATATCTCAGGTATTGTTTTATGTTGTAAGGGTCATGTCCCTAATATACTCTAAGCATGTTTAGTCTAAGATGGCAAAGAGACTTAGAGTAAAACTATGTATTATGATATTTTATCTATATAATGGAAGTGATGTTCTAGGATATGATTGTAAATTTTCCGCAAAATTTACCTATGGCAATGCGATTAATGATAAATAAGGGATTTCATAATAATTACAAGAGGTCAAGTACGCCATGTTACTTCTAGGGGGTATTCCCTGGTCGTGACACTATATATTTGTGTTAGGTCAGTTTTATGCTATTTTTACCCATCCAAATCAATTCCCCAATTAAAACCCAATCCTTTCTATCTTTACTCTACTTTATCTCTCTTTTCACAAAGACACAATTGACGGCCAAGGTTCAATATTCATTAGGGAATTAAGATTCCAGTTTTCCTCCATCAAAATTCAAGGAATATTAAGGTATTGAAGTTGTTCACTCTTGGGAATCCTTTCCACAAGAGGCTCTTCAAAGATTTGATTCTATGTTCTTCAAAAGATGTGTTGACATCCAATTTTGTAAATTCTCATTCAAATTGAATTCATAAGATATTGTGTTGTTTATTATTGATAAATAATTATTTTTTTGGTTAATTGTTGTAGTTGTTAGTCATTGACGTAGTTTCGCAGAAATATTAATGATTTAACCATTTCTCTAACCCTAAGTTTGAGTTGGACTTGTAGATGATTAGGGTTGTTACAATTGATTATGATATTGTAAACTTCACTCTGTTATGATGATAATTAGTGGATCATTTGGAAAATTGTGATGAATTGAGGGTACGATCTAGAAGAAGGATTTGGAAGCTATTCGTCATACTTCTATGATTTTGAGTTCTCTACTTCAATTATGTTGGTCTATTCTTGATGATGATATGCAAATGAAGTATGATTATGTGAATAGTATAGGAAGATGCTGATATAATGATAATGATGACATGTTATGAAAATGTTGAATGTGAGATCATTGTAAGGGTATTATGATACAAAGGTGAATATGATTCTCTTGTGTGCCTTATATGATATGATTATGATGTGTTGATCTCACTAATGATGGTTTTTGATGAAAGGAAGTTCTCATCCTATACCTAATGAGTTAATGACATGATTATACAAGGATTTAGGATTTTAGCTTAGCACCGAGAGAACTAGATATGAGATGTTTCCCTTCCCAATGTGGGAAGGTAGGTTTATTATGGTTCTTATGAGATGGAGACTACAATTCAAGGTGTACAAAGTGGGTTTCTAGTATATCTTCTAGTTTGTTTACTATGTTTCCTTTCTCGGATACTAGCTAGTGGATCAACCTAGAATGTTATGTTCCTGTTTTTGTTCTACCTTGGGAAGTAGAGAACCTTTTTCGGTTTAGGGTTTCATGACACCGGATTCAATGTTTAGATCACATGGTCTTATGTTGGTTAAGGTTATTTTTCCTGAAAGTAAAATGAATGAATGAATGAAATAAAAATGGAAACTAACCAGGGTGCTTAAAGGGTTTTACTTAGTATGGGTGATGGTATGAGACTTTACCAATGTATTGCACAAGTTGGATCTAAGAGGATTTCTCAGAGGTTGGATTATGCACTTATGATATCATGAAATGTATAACATTGATACATTATGATGTTACTCTTATATGATGTTGACAACATTGATGAACATGATCTTCATCTAAATTACTTTATGGGGTGAATACTACACATGATGTTATGTTCTATGAATCAAGGCGTTACTTATGGTCTCCTATCTTGTTTACTTGATTGTTTGGGGTAATGAAGCTTCACATGAGTATTGAACTTGTAGTCTTGGGATGGGATTGTTATAAAGGTTCTTGTATGTTGGTGATATGAACTATGGAACTTGAAATGTTGAGATGACTTTATGACAATGTTGTCCTTGTGTATGAACATGTCTCATGTTGTTGTGCTTCCTTGACTTGTATATGCTCTTTTATGTACATAGAGTCTTTCCAAATGACTTAGTATGTTTTTGAAAAGAAATGGTCGCTTTCATGCATGTTCTCAAATGTTTTATGTGCATTGTTTCCGTACTAAGTACAAGTTGTTGTACTAACCCATATTCATTATGTTACTACAAATATGTAGGTTATTAACATTGAAGTGCCTAAGAGGCCATTTTCAAGAAGAATTGGACATCTTTCCCAAGTTGTTGGTGAGTCCTCAATGTTCGAGGATGGTGTCATCTATCTAGCTTACTAGGATTGCTCATCATTAAAGACAATTGTTTCTTTCCTTAATTGTTGAGACTATTGTTGTAAGGATATAATGGCATATTGCAATTGTGTAGGGAATGATTCCCAACTTTGGAATACTCTTTGGATGGGTTAAATGTGAGACAAGATATTAGAATTTTATATGATATGTCTATGCTAAATGAGAAGTGCATGTAAACTTAATAAGCAGGGAGACAACCTAAAATCCATATATGATATGCAAGAAGTCTAAGTATACTTCACTATGTATATCTAATAGTTTAAAATTTTTCCCAATTTTCTCCACCAATGATTATATGATATATGCTAAGGGCTAGTCTAAGTCCTATTTCAGGATGTTGCTGCCAGCAACGTCTAGGGGGTGCTCCCTGATTGTGAAAAACTTGATATATGAGCAAGAGGTTCAATAACCTTAAGGTTGATATCTCACAAACCACATCTATGTAGGGTTTTATTCAATTTTTGAATCGCGCCACACTTATAAATGATAGACTATGTGATGCTTAGGAATTTCTCATCTTCTTGGTATTCCTATGTTGTGCCTAGAGAGTCTTAGTTCTACGTGTCATTTTTGCCAAACCCTTTTATTATGGTTATAGGTATGACTACCGTAAGGGCAGCCACAAGAAAGGTTGAGGAAGAAAATTCTTATATGGGATCTCCTTCGGAAGGCATTCAAGCTCCTCCAAAAATATGTTCCTTTGAGTGACAAAGGTCCGGTCAATTCTTCGGCTATGACAGATGGAGAGATAAGGTCAGCTTTTCTAAGTTTGGATCAAGTGATGATTACCCAAGATCATATCGTAACTACCCAAGTGAAAGCAATGACGGCTAAAGCAACTAGGGTGTTGGACCCTGGGTGAACTCTTACGCTACTACTATGGCTTCTCGTTTGAGGGACTTTACGATGACGAATTCTCTTATGTTCTTTGAGTCAAATGTTTATGAAGAACCCCTAAACTTTCTTGAAGAGGTCTATAAGATCTTGTATTCTTTGGGGTAAGTTCTTAGTAAGTTTGAGCTAGCCGCATATCAACTAAAGTATGTGGCCCAATCTTTGTAGACTCAATAGAAGGATACTAGAGCTTTAAGAGGTGGTCCTGTGACTTGGGAGATCTTTAGGTGGGATATTATTGATAGGTTCTTCCAATTGGAGCAAAGGGAGGAAAAATTAGAGGAGTTCATCAACCTTCTTCAAGTAGGTATAAGTGTTAACAAATACTTCTTGAAATTCATTAGCTATCCCAGTAAGCTCTCATTAGTTTCAATTCTAGGGATGAAATGAGGTTTTATGTGATGGGCGTGTCAGAAGAGCTTGAGAAAATAATGGCGTGCGACAATGTTTCATTAAAACATGGACCTTTCAAGGTTAATGATGCATGACAAACAAGTTGATAAGAGTCGGCTAAGGAAGAAAAATAGGAATGTTAAGAGAGAAAGATCTTATGAAGGAGGGAATTCTAAGTGTAGGCATGACATTCAATACAAGCATTGGTTGGAAAAGAGGTTTTCTAACCAAGTTCCTTCTAAGTTCCCCAAGTCTCTCAATGATAGGGTGTATAACCCTCGGTCCAAAAAGGGAAGAGGTGTTGATACACCAAGTGAGATACTAACTTATGGTATGGGTTGTAAGAAACAAATGGTGAATGTCTTGTGAGATAGGATAATTGCTTTGATTATGTCAAGAGTTTCCATAAGGTGAGAGATTTTACTAATGTAAGGGGTCAAGGAAAGTAAAATAGTAAATTTCAAGAAAGCGGTCCTACATTCGTAGCTCTAAAAAGGAACCTCTTTAATGCATTCAAGTCTAGGGGTGAACAAGAGAGTTCTCATTATTTGATGACCGGTAAGTTACAAGTCTTCTCTATTAATGTATATGATCTACTTGATCTTGGTTCTACCTTGTCATTTACTACTCCTTTTGCATATCGAAAGTTTGATATACTTCTCAATATCGTAAACGAACATAATTGATGTCTACCCCGTTGGGTGATTCAGTATTTGCAAAAAGGGTATAGAGGAAATGTCCTATAATGTTTTCCAATAGACTTACTCATGTTGATTTGGTAGAACTTGACATGTTTAATTTTGAAGTCATTTTGGTAATGAATTGGTTTCATGCTTGTTTTGCTTCCATAGATTGTAGAACAAAAGTAGTCAAGTTCAATTTTTAAAATGGGACCATTTAAGACTGGAAGGTGGGAAACTCTACCCCTAGTGGTTGAATCATTTGATATCTAAAGGTATGTACGATGATTTCTAAGGGGTGTCTCTTCCATGTGGTGATGGTCAAAGATCTAGAATTTGAGATTCCTCCTATTAAGTCGCTCCCCGTAGTGAGGGTATTTCTGGAAATATTTAGCGATGACTTTCCCGAAATTCCTCCCAAATGGAAAATTAACTTTAGTATTGACTTATTACTGGATACGAATCCCATTTTAATTCCTCCTTATCGAATGGCTCGGACGAATTGAAAGAGTCGAAGGCTCACTGAATGATTTTATTAACAAGTGTTTCATTCAACCAAGCATATCTTCATGGGTCACTATGGTCTTATTTTTGAAAAAGAAAGGTGGGTCACTTAGGATGTGAATCGAATACAGGCTATTAAACAAGGTCGCTATAAAAAATAGATATTTTCTCCTAAGCATGGATGACTTGTTTTATCAACTCCAAGGTGAGAGTTACTTTTTGGAAATTGATTTGAGGTCGGGATATCACAAACTTAGAGTGAGGGGTGAATACATTGCTAAAACGTCTTTTCCAACTAGGTATGGTCATTATTAATTCCAAGTCATGCCTTTTGGGTTAACTAATGCCCTAGCAGATTCAATAAACTTTATTAATGTTCGGGTTTACCTTGATGCCTTTGTAATTTTCTTCTTTGATGTTATCTCAGTATATTGTAAGAGTGAGGATGATAATATGGGTCATTTGAGGGTTGTATTGCAAGTCCACAAGGAACATCAACTCTTTGTAAAGTATAGTAAGTGTGAGTTTTGGTCGAGAGCAGTTGCACTACTTTGCCATATTATCTCACGTGACGGAATAGAGGTCGATCCAAAGAAATGAAAGCAATTAGAAATTGTCCTAGACATCTAAATACCATCGACATAAGAGGTTTCTTGTGTATATTCAAGTACTATAGAAGCCTTTTCGACTGGTTTGAATCCATTACTTCTCCTTTGAAAACATTGATCCAAAAGAAGGTTAAGTTTGAGCATTCGGAGGCTTGTGAAAGAGGCTTCCACGAATTGAAAGATAGTCTTACCTCCGCTTCAGTGTTAACCTTACAAGAGGGAAATAAAGGGTTTTGGTGTATTTTGACGCTTCCCGATTAGGTTTGGGATGTGTCCTTATGCAACATGGTAAGGTGATAGCTTATATTCTTAGAAAATAAATGCTCATGAGAAGAACTATCCAACTCATGACCTCTAATTTGCGGCCGTGGTGTTTTCCTTGAAAATATAGAGGCATTATATTTATGGAGTACATGTGGATATATTTACCAACCACAAGAGTTTTCAATATGTGTTTTCTCAAAAGGAGTTGAATCTTCGACAAAGAAGGTGGTTGGAACATTTGAAGTGTTATGACATGAGTGTCATTTACCACCCCGGCAAAGCAAATGTTGTTGCGTATGTTGTAATTCATATGACTATGTGTAGTTTGTATCATGTGTAGGAAAGTAAGAAAGACCTAGTGAAACATGTTCATAGGTTGGCCTGGTTGGGTGTTTGGTTTGAAGATACTCGAAATGGGGTTTTTATGGTGTCTTATAAAATCGAGTCATCGTTAGTAGTTGTAGTGAATTCTATGAAACACCTTGATCCTCTATTGATGGATTTTAAAAAATTCGTACTTGGTAAGTTCAATTCATTCTCCCAAAGGAGGGATGGTGTTTTAAGTTACCAAAAACGATTGTGTGTACCTGATGTTGATGATTTGAGAAATTGAATCCTATAAAAGTCCATAGTTACCGTTATTCTATTCATCGGAGTGACACAAAGATGTATCATGACCTTCGGGAGGTCTATTGGAGGGATGGATCAAAAATGAACATAGCTGAGTTTGTGGATAGGTGCCCAAATAGTCAACAAGTTAAGGGCGAGCATCAAAAGCTTAGTGGTTTGACTCAATTAATGGATGTCCCTACTTGGAAGTGGGAAGATATTAATATCGACTTCGTTTTTGGGTTTCCTAGAACCAGAGGCCAAATGACTCAATATGGATTATAGTGGATAGGTTGACAAAATCTTCCCATTATCCGAATTAAGTCTACTTATTTGGCAGAGGAATATGCAAGAATATATATTGATGAGATTATGAGTGTTCATGAGATACCTTTGTCCATTATCTCGGATAGAGGTGCCCAATTCACTTCTTATTTTTGGAGGTCCTTTCAAGAGGGTTTATATACGTACTCAAGTTAAACTTTGCACAACTTTTCATCCCCAAACGGATGGTTAGGCGGAACGTACCATCCAAAACCTAAAAGATATGTTAAGAGCATGTGTTATTAATTTCAAGAGAAATTGAGACAATCACCTACCGTTGATTGAGTTCTCTTAAGAAATAGATATTATTCAAGTATTTCGATGGAACATTTTTAAGCACTCTATGGTAGAAGAGTTAGATATCTCTTTTGTAGTTTGAGGTTGGTGAGTCTTTACTTTTCGGTCCCGATTTAATCTGTGAGTCTATAAGGAAAGTTCGAATAATAAGAGATAGGTTAAAAATAACCTATAGTTTTCAGAAGTCTTATGCCAACAATAAAATAAGAGACCTTAAATTTCAAATAGGTGATTGGATATATTTAAAGATTTCACCCATAAAAGGGGTGATGAGATATGCTAAGAAGGGGAATCTAAGTCCCGGTATGTGGGTTCTTATGAATTATTGCAACGGGTCGAATAAGTTTCTTATGAGATGAAAATATCTAGTGAACTACTTCGGTAGATCCAGTATTTCATGTTTCTATGATCAAGAATTTTTTAGGCAAAGCGGTGTGCACTCTCTGTATTGAGGGGTTAGGGGTGAATGAGGAACTTTCTCATTAAGAGGTTCCAGATAAAATTTTAGATCGACAATTCAAAAAGTGAAAAAATAATGATGGCCTAAGTAAAGGTTTTATTGAGAAATCATCTTGTTGAGGGTGCAACATGGGAGGCCGAGGCCAAAATGAAGTCCCGCTATCCTCATTTTTTTTCTCTTTGAGGTAGGTAGTAGTCATTTTTAAAAGATGGAAAAGATATGAATAATGTTAATTTGACTTGTCTTTGAAGTATATGTATATCTTGATAAAGGTTGCATGCTAAAATGTATTTTTGTGAAAAATTCTTTTGGGTCTACTTGCACTTATATGATTGTGTTTATTTTCCTTCTTGAGATTTTGGTGTTTGATTTTTTCTTCAGAAGAAGAATATCATGGTAACTCCTTGGTGTCATTTTGAGCTCATTGTTATATCGTGAAGGTAGATCCTTATTATGCATTATAAAAAGTTGAGCTCTTATTTGTGATAAATTGTAAAGTGAGTTGCTATGTGTAATTCCATGTTTATGTGTTGAAAGGGAGTTGTGAAGTACTCCCATGATTTGTCACTCATCAATATATATGATTGTTCTTTGGTTGGGCTGCTAGTATTGAGTTCTTCTCTCCCTACAAAAAGATTTAGGTGTCATTTGGGGACGAATGTTCCTAAGGGGGGGGTGGGATAATGTAACACTCAAAAAGTCCATGACATAGTCTAGAGATTAACTTGACAAACAAATCCTTAAAACAGTGTTTCTAAGCATAAAATAATGTATTCAACATAATTAGGAATTTCTAGAGTCAAACGTCAACAGAAGACCTTGACGACTGGAAATAGCGAAATTGATCTAGTAGACGTCCCTATGTTTTATGATGGTTTGGAAGTTTCATATGAACTGTAAAACTTGTAAAAATATTTTAAATCGGTAAAATAATGTTAATAGGGTCCAAACGTCAAGTTAAGACTTCCCAACGACCACCCAAATAGTCCTTGAGGAAGACCCAAACGTTTGCAAGGAGGCAGCCAAAGCATCGGTGAACAACAAAGATATGAAGGTCCTTGCGCGTCACGCTGCCATCACTTGGTAGGAAAAAAATTCCTCGCAATGCGAGACCTTCACGAGGCTCATTTCCTCAAACCGGATTTCAGAAAAAAGACTTAGAAGTACCCCGCGACGCGCAGCCACTTCCCAGATTTTTTCACGTTGTTTTTTAGTAAATATGACTTCACAAAGACCCAATTAAAGGTTGGGTCTTTTGTGTAATTTAGGAGATGAATATGTATTGATTTTAGGTCATCTTTATGTCATTTTTACCCATAAAAATCAATTCTGCAATAGAAACCCAATCTTCTCTAACTTCTCTCTACTTTCTTTCTGTTTTCCCGAGGACACCATAGAAGACCAAGGTTCAAGATTCATAAGAGATTAAAAATTCAATTTTTCCTACATTAAAATTCAAGTAGTCTTAAGGCATGTAAACTATTTACTCTTGCGAAACCTTTCCCGAAGAGGCTCTTCAAATATTTGATTTTTATTTTCTTCAAAAGGTGGGTTTTCATCCAATTTTGTAAATTGTCTTTCAAATTGATTTCTAATTATATTGTGTTGGTTATTATTGATAGATTATGATTGTTTATTGAATCTTTTTGCCCTAACCCTAGCTATGAATTTGACCTTTAGATGATTAGGGTTGTTACAATAGATTATGGTTTTTTTAAATTCAATATATTATGATAATGATCAATTGATTATTTGGATAATTGTTCTTTATTTAGGATAATATCTTGAAGGAGGCTTTGGAATATATTAGGTAAGAGTTCTGTGATTGTGAGTTCTCTATGTCAATTATGTTGATCTATTCTTTATGATGATATTAAATTGAATTATGATTATGTGAATAGAATGGGAATATATTGATATGATGATTACGATGACATGTTATAAACATGTTGAATGTGAGATCATGGAAAATGTATGATGATACAAGGGTGAAGACGATTCTCTTGTGTACCTTATTTGATATGATTATGATGTGTTGATCTCATTAATGATGGTTTGTGATGAAAGGACGTTCTCATCCTATACCAAATGAGCTAATGATATGAATATAAAATTGGTTAGTATGCTATGGCCTATATTAAGATCAATGATAAAGATTAACTTAAAGGCATTTCAAAAATGAGACTTTCGCTTAGCACCTAGCGAACTAGATATGAGATGTATCCCTTCCCAATTTGGGAAGGTAGGTTCACTATGGTTGTCATAACAAGGAGACAACAATGCATTGTGCATAAAGATTCTTTCTAGTATATATCCTAGTTCCTTATCTATGTTTCTCCCAAAGGAATACTATCTAGTGGATCCACCTAAAATGTTATGTTTATTTTTTGGTTCTACCTTTGCAAATACAACGCCTTTTTTCGTTGTAGGGTTTCATGAAAATGGATTCCATGTTTAAGTCACATGGTCTAATGTCGGTTTAGGCTATTTTACTTAAGAAAAATAAAATAATGAATGTAATAAAGATGGACACTAACTAGTTACGACCGAGGGTATAACCGAGAAGTTATGGTATCCTCAAATCGTCACATGGTGTCGTCGACCTCTCGGAGGTCCAAGACAAGCTGTTTTGATATCATTCATTGCATAATGGTTAAAAATAGCGGAAATTTAATAATTTTCATAACACATAATATGATAGAATGATACTTCATTAATGTATATAAAATCATAAGTACATACCTAGATTCTAAGCCTCTTCGCCATCTTAAAACACGATTCAATAGAATACAATAGGAACACGACCCTTAACAACATGAAATATTAGTCTAAGTTGTTACATAAACTTAAAGAAACATCTTCACATAGGCAACCCTTGAATCATAAGGGTCCTTTTACTTGAACTTAGGAAATCTATACAAGCTCTTCACTTAGGAGACATCCTGTAGGAATCACGACCTACATTTTGTCTAAAAAGATGAAGAAGAATGATATTAGTACAAGAATGAACTAAGTATGGCAACCATGAAAAAATATGCATTGAAACATGACAATTTATTTAAAATCATGCAACACGTCTTTTTAGTAAACTTCATGAACATAGGCACATATAAGCTCAATATAGTTCACATACATCATATAGACATGGATACTACTCATAATAGCACATGAAGACATTTATCATACTTTGAGGCATATTCAATACATAAAATACATTACCTCTCTTTTGTCTTACTTATTTCCTTAATTAAACCTGAAGTGTACTTAATTCAATGTATCACCTTTAGGTCACCTTACAATAGTCCTTCATAGATATGCTTCATAAACACAACAACATATAATAACAAGTCTTAGACACATAATAAACATAAACTTAATATAAGGACCATAACCTTAGACAACTCCTAAGTCACGCTAGTGCAATGTGTAGGTAGCATCCCACAATACTAGTTCCACCAAGTGTGCGTAAGAAGTCACCCTAGATGAGGCATAACATATTTAGAAAGTCATAACACTTTCATTTATAAAAAGGCATAAGGCCACATAGTTCATACCATCATATAAGGACTCTTTATTTTACGACACCCTTAGTAAAAATTCATTTAGTTCATATCATAGGCAAACCACCCTCATAAGCCTTTCACAAGATTACTTATGCAATCTACACATAGAGTCCCATACCCCCACATATACTCTGTAAACTCATTTAGAAGACATAAGTGTAATTAATAGGCATATTAATAATTCATGTATTGAGATAACAAAGTCACTTAACATGCATTCATACAAGTGATGCATAACATAAGTCATCACTTCATAACAGGCTTCAATCATATCCTTTCTTGAAATCATCTTGTGCAATGCACTGGTAGGGTCCATAGTCATCCCTATACTAAGTACACTTCTCAAGGAATATGATTAGAACTCATATTCTTACCTTAATTCATTTCTTAACCTTCGGTAGACATAGCCATAACCGACATAGACCATGTGAGCGACATGGAATCCAGTGTTCTACTCCACATCGAAAAGAGAGGGTAATACTTTACAAGGTAGGACCTTCATACAAAAAAGCTATTCTACTAGATCCACTAAGTCAAAACCTACGGGGGCACGTAATTATGGAACAAGGAGATTCATTCTAGAAATGTTGACTTTCTAACGAGGAGGTTTCCAACTCATGAGACGACATTTAGGTTAGGAACCTTGAATTAGTAACATGAAAGTTCTCTTGTGGGAAGCTAGACTTACTAACATGAAGATCCTAGTCTCATTTGTCATGATCATTCGGTGGTAGGCTCTAACTCCCTTTTAAATATATATTAAAGCCTTTACTACACTAAGTCATAAAAAAGGTCATAGGAGCTTGCTCCATCATACTTCATATAGCTCAAATGATTCTAAGATGAGAATGTCCTTTCATTATAGACCCAACATTATGTGAGATTGTCCTTTCACATAATCATTTCATATTGATACTATAGTCTAATTTAGAGTAAAATTTAGTAATACCTTTCAAGAGACTCATTTATTCATTAGATTACCATTAACATACTTCATTCATGCATTCATGTGTGTGTAAATACATGTGAGATATACCTTCATATAAATACCATTAGGCTCACATGTTCATGACTTCATTATCATATATTATACATGCATTGAAATAGGTAATGATGCATAGGAGAACTATGCTTTCCTTAGTCATCATGAATCTACCCTACCCATTGATATGTATAAAGTGAGTGTGTACATTGGTCAATATGATCACATAATGGCTATCACATAGCATTGAGAAAGCCACTCTCTAAAGATCACAACGCATTATAACATTATTTCAAGTCTTAAGTTAAACACATTTAAAATATTAAAGAATATTGACTCAAACGCTCACATAACATCATAAGAGGCAGATAGATATTCAACAATAGAATAGAAGACTTTTAGCATAATTTTATCATACATTCATATAGGGTTCACACGGAAAGGGGTCATACTACACGGATATTCATCATCATTAGCCATATCAACCACACCTAACTCTAACATAATCATCTCACATGTACGTATAACATCATCCCCACACCTAGATTGTATAACTAGTCTGGAAAACTATTCATATACTTCACATTATAAATTGAAACATGATATTATAATCAAGGATAAATCCTTCAACTTCTTAAATATGGAAACCATCATATAAATTAATATTGAATCTAATGCCTTAAAGGTCATGATAATAATACAGAAACATGTACAAGAATGTAAACACCAGCACCATAAGTGGACCATACAAATCATAAAAATTCAATATACATTCTAAGCTAAATAGAGGAAAATAGGTCAACTTACCAAATCTACAAATCAATGATAATTTTGATCATTTCCCAAAAATTCATAATCAATTGACACAATGGAATATAGAAGTAAGAAAATCATGATAATCTAAACCTGATCTAATCATCCTATCATCAAGATAACAAAGCTCACATTATAGGCCCATTAGAGAAATTGGAAGGATCATGGATTGTTCATAAAATTGGATAGAAATTCATCATAAATTCAGTAGCTAAACATATATTCATCATTAGAATGCTTTTGAAATCAATTTGATAAAGAACTCATGGCTAGATTTAAGTATAGGATTTTTGACTAAGAATCAAGTTTGGGAAAAATATCGAAAGGACTGCATAGATGAATGGTTATATATGGATGAAGGATTCATATACCATATACCTTAGAATTCCACTAAAATCTGAGAAGAAAACTCCATGAATCCACCTCCATAGCTTGTTCTTGAGCTTGGTCTTCATTGGAGATTTTTGTGGTTTTTGGAAGAAAATAGGGTTTTGGGGATTTTGATTTCTTAATAGTTGTTGGGGTTTTGACATGGGAAAGACATTAAATATCTCCGAAAAACAGTTTATAACCGCCTCAAAAATTTACAAAAACAGACGCATACTTATTACGACTTTTATACATGTCCAAATTGACTTTAAAATGGCGCAACCAAATAAAGAAAGTGGTGGTACGTCACGGAGGCAGCTCCTAATTTCGCCTCCCATGATTTTTCAGGAAGTGAGCCAAGTGTATCTCAAATGAAACACATGAATCAAAGTTCCAGGTTCGCGACGCGAGGCTGTGCTTCAATTCTTGGTTCTTCACGCTGCCCTTTGGCAACTTCCTTGTCCAATGTCCGGTCCTCCTTGGGGGCCCATAAGGTGGTCTTCGGGGAGTCGTTTTTTGATGTTTTGACCCTTAACATTTATATTAAGACAATAGGGTAAAATCCACTATTTTTAAACTCCAAAGAACATATAAAAATAAGCCAAACATATAACGACTCACTACCACGTCAAAAGACTAACTTTCAAACCTCTAGGACATTTGAGCTCCAAATCACTTCAAATAAATCATTCAAATTTTAAAACACTTAATTAAAATATTATTAAACTTTTTAGGTACATGTGAGGATCTAGATACCTTAGTTCATTTTGTGGGTGTAACAACTAGGGTGACTGAAATGGTTCTACTTTTTATGGGTGAGGGTAAGTGTAACATCCTTAAAACGAACTATGTTGAACTAGAGTTTGTCATGAGATTATTAGGTCTTCAAATTGTTTATCAAGTGTGAGTGTTCAGTTAGAGAATTCTGGAAATGCTTGGATATGGAACGTCCAAGACGTTTTAAAGTTAACATTGAGACGTGCTTGTGTGTAATTGTATGTTGTGCTTGTTTCAATGTTTTATTTGGTTAATGGAATTAGTGGGGATGACCCTACTACCTCGGGGCACATATGTAGGGTAAAAATGTTTGTGAAAGACGTCTCGAGGACCAGCCTTTTGGTCCCCAAGATGGACCAAAACATGGGCCAAGTAAGCTGCCGAGGCAGCCCAAATTTGGGTATGGCTGCACATTGTTCCAGCTACACATAAAGAGAAAAAGTTTTCCCTGTGATGAGGGTCCATCTCAAACTATTCTATTTCAAAATTATCCATAACCAAGATTTAGAAGTGACCTCGTGACGTGCAATGGCTGCCATGATTTGGTTGCGTATTTTTGGTACATTGGGAATCATTTATTGACGGTTATTTATTATTTTTAAACCCTAAAACTCTCCAATAGAAAAATAAACCCTCAACTCAAAACAAAAGCTCTACATTCCTTCTCTCCAAAACATCTATTGTTGAACTTCGAAGCTCTAAGGAAGAAGACAATTTTTTATGTTTTTCTCCACCAATTTCGTGGATAATAAAAAGTATTTATGTATGGTGTTTTATCGTTTAATCATCTTTCTTTTAAGGAGTCCATTTCAATGGTTTTCAAAGATGATCAAAACATGAAATCTTCTAAATTAAATTCTAGCCATGGATTCTTGCATAAAACGATTTAAATCAATGATTTTTGATTGAATTAGTATTAGTTAAAAGATTTTACATCAAAATTCTATCAAACCATGTAAATCAGCATTTCCTAGTTTTTTTCTCTAATATGGTTGATTTGATCAAGGCCTAATTGTATTAAATACTTACGTAGATTACATTGGGCTATTAAATTATGTAAAGATCATGTTAGGATTGTATATAGGATGCCTTATTTTGGTATGTTAAATATGGTATCTGAGTAGATCAATTTTATAGTTTGACTATTTGACTGGATTGATGTACATGACTATTGTTAAGAGCTTTTGTGAAATAAATTGATAGAGAAGACCGGTGATAGTAAAATGGGATGGGGGTAAGTTGACCTAATTCTCTATATATTGTGTAGTATAGATATTAAATATTGTTGATTGGTATGGTCCACTTACGGTGGCAGTGCTTACGCCTTATGCTTGTGATGAACATGGCCTTGTGGGCTATCCTTTACGAATTGTGATATAATTATGTTATAACTTGTGTGATTGATCAATGTGAAGAACAATTTTGTTTATGCATATATGTAATGTGAAAGCATGTGTTCTACAAATTGAATATAGGTGATCATGATAGACTATGATGATCTGATTATGTGTGCATACTTAATGTTGGAGTATGATTCTTACTAATGGACTATATTAGTCTTAAGATGGAATGTGTTTATGTTTCAATAGAAGTGAATAGAGTGACTCATAGTAGACCTAGGTGTCCCTATCTGTTACTCTAATGTTATTGTACATTTGATAAGATGATGATGTTTGTGTGTTGTTTTGGTAGAACTACGTCTCTCTACTTGATACATGCAGTATGTGCATATGAACTCTTCCCTTAGTTGTCTAAAACAATTTTGTCATGTATGTGTAAATGAGTGATCAAAGACCATGAACAAGTGAAGAGGGTCTAATTTGTGGAACCTTAAAAATAGTAAGTAGGTTGAGATATCCTTGAAGTTTAAAGTCGAAATGGTATCCTTCTTATGTGAATGATAGACATAGGGGTATGTTAGCGGGAATGTTATGAAACCATCTCTACGGAAATCATTAAGATTTCCTATTTACCATTGATAGGCAGCCTTAAAGGACCAATCTTTGGTAGAGGAATTATGGTGATGTAAGGCTAGAAGTGTAGCGTTGTCATATGTCTTGTGTGATTGAACTATTCTATGAGAACAAAGGCTAGCACCAAGTGAGTATTCTTGGAAAGTGACTCAACTTAAGTTGAGACTATAGTACAAAGAAATCCTTGATATTCCTTAACCATGAGCCCACATGGGATGTGTCCTAGTTCTACCATTGGCAAGTACAACACCCTCCATTGGAGTAGGTTGACTCTGGACTCCATGCCTAGCTAGTATGGTCTGTGTTGTTTAATTCCTATTCTCATCACGTGGGATACAGTCTAGTATTGGATAAGATCTACAATGTTTAGGTAGTGGAATATGACACTATCTAAACATGGCACGAGTACGCTTTGAAGCTGCTAAGGTGTATGTTCCCTTGGTCTTTCAAAGACCATTATATGAAGACTTCTAAATTGTTAAACGAATTTTAATTACATTAATGGATTATTTTGATTTATGTTAATGTAGGTTGAATAAAACTATCCCTATCTAGGGAAGCCTTGAGGGTTGCTTAGGTAGACTTGAAGAGGGTGTACGCGCGGTTTCTTCATATTTTACTCAATTGATTTTCAGAGTAACCTTAGGTGGTGCGTTGAGTGCTACATATAGAGTAATCTTATCTTAGATAGTCTTAAGGATTATTTTTGTGTCTTTGAAGAGGGTGTATGGGCGGCTTCTTTTTCTCTTACTTAATTAAGTCTTAGGATAACCTTTAGTAGGAGTGTCATATGTTTATATGGTTTGAAGTGATGTTAATCCTATATTGTGTTTTTCATGGAATATGTCTTGCATGTGAATTTAATGATAAAAGTCGTTCTTATACTTATGTTGTAAAGTTTTTGTAAAAACGAGCATACTTCATACAAATATCCTTTTAGCATGGTTTTATTGCATGTCACCATACTTTGTGCATTTTGAGGTACTAATTCCATATATGTGTTTTATCTTTAAAGGTGTAGGTGGAAATTAAGAGGAGTCTTTTGATGTGAAGCTTGCATATTAGCATCCTTTCAAGAAAGTTTTAGTATCTCCACAATATTTTTAAAGAAATCACTATGGTTGGCTTTTTGATTCAAACACATTGTAATAGACTTAGATATTTTTCTATTTGATTGAAGTATGGGCTGTGACCCAAAATATCGGTGAGTCTAAGATAGATACAAGAGACTTAGCATTTTCTATACTATTCTATAAAAAGAGATTTTGAGATAATCTTGTTAAAAGTTTCAATTTCGCACCACTTTTGATA
>NC_028637.1:58532387-58560026 GCF_001406875.1 Solanum pennellii
TATATATATATATATATATATATGTCTAAGGCATGTATAAGACCTTCAAGAGATCGAATATGCCATGTTGTGACGCCAGAATATTATTTCTTCTAGTGTATACTCTCAGGTCGTTAAATTGTATACTAAACCATAAAAAATACCAAAAAAAAAAAATCCCTAAACTGTACATGTATAAAAAGTTTAAAAACCTTAACCTAAAAAATCCAAAGCATAAACTCCTAAAAACTAAAGAAAACTCTTAACCTAAAACCCTTAACCCCAAACAACCCTACAGTCTAAGCTCAAACTCTAAACCCTAATTATAAAACCTTTAGAAACCCTAAAAAAATTGCATCCTCATTTCCCTAATTTTTCTCAATAATTTCTCTCTCTAAGAAACGCGATGAAGGAACAATTCCAAACGACTAGTAAACTCTATCCTACGTGCACTGCCACGATGAGGCATGAGCCGCCGGTAGAGCTCCCCACACCACCGGACAAAAACTATCATGAGATTCACGGAAAGAGAAACAAAAACCATCCAACCACGCCCCATTCTTCATCCTATAGCTCCTTGAATTTACAAAACACTGATGCGATCAGCCCACTGATTTCGAATAGGGTGCTGGACGGAATGCGAAATTTTATTTCCCAAAAAAGTAATGTTTTGATTCCTGGAAAAATGACTAAAGCTATGGAATGTACTAATCACGATCTATCATCTACCAAAAAATCCTAATGATCTATTGTCCCAATCGAGGGAACTAGTGAGGCAATTTTAGTAAAAATCATGACCAAACCACAAGAACTGCGCATGCAAATTAGAATTTCTTTGAGTCAAGTTCTTGGAGATTCAACTATTGGGGATTCTTCACAACAGCTTAAGTTTCATATCACTTAAATTCGAAGCGAAATGGACGGTGAAATCGTCGAAGGGGAGAATTTCAGCAAAAATCGATCTTAGACTGCAAGAGTTGTTGAATGTATTAGGAATGAGAACTATTATCCTTATTTGAAAAACAATCTCTCAGGTATTTTAACTAATTTAGATAGAGGAAACAACAACAACAACCAACTACACAACACAAAAGAAGTGATGTTTAACTCAAACAATGATACGACTCAAAATATGCAGGACATTGAATAGAGTGACTCAATTTCAATTCCAGTTTCTGGAAACAACACTCAACTGGGAGTAATTCGATCACTGATAATAGAAACAATGCACAATGAAGAGAATTTATTGAACAATTTGAAGTTTATGGAATAACAGGCTTATGATCAAACATCTAAGAGACAGACTTCACAAAATTACTCTGAAGAAGATAACTCTTCTAATTTTTCATTTGGCATCCAAGTTAAGTCAATGTGTTTAACTCCTACTCCTATTCTTTCTGATCATGATATAATAGAATATGATACAGCACGGGAGAAGCCTGCTAATTTTCAATAACATAGGAATGAGAACACATTACCAACACAATAAGATAAAGGAAAGGAAGTGCAGATAGATGTGTCAAAACAGGACTCAAATCAATAAAAGGCAATGGAACAACAGCAAAGGAGTGAACAAAAAAGGCAAGAGAGACAACCTAACAACAATGAAGTACAACCATCTGTGAAACAAGAAACTACTCAATTTCATCAAGGTATGAATGATCTAATAGCTCAAAATAGGAACAACTATCAAAGATCAACTCATAGACCTCACCAGCCCAATGATCAAGCCAACAAGGAGTATCATAACAATTTCCCTAAAATCTCCACCAAATATACAAGGTATGATTGTAATCTCTATACACATAGAAGCTCTAAAAACAGGGACGACCAAAATATTATTCCAGATAGTGCGAAGCATAAAAATTCTCTGTACCATGGTTAGATTCAAAATGCTAAATAGGACATAGTTCCTGTACCTGCTCCTTATACTATTGTTCAATCGTTTGATACTAGTTTGAGATACAACCAGTCTACGAATGAAATTCTTATTTTGCTGAATAATCCTATCAAACTACAAGACAGAGATCGTCTGCAGTGTTACTTGATGAGGATGATTATTATGTGAAGTTGGCTGAAAGTTTCAAATATACTCATGTTGGTAAATTCACCAACACCATGCCTAAAATGGATTTAGTTAGGAAGAGTTTCACTATTGAGACTCAACTAACTTGGGGAGGGGGTGACAATCCCTTATTAACTTTAGACATATGTATATTGATCTGGATAATGAGCTTGATTATGCTACGGTTTGGATTAAGCAAAGGGTGACTATTGATTCAATTAATGAGAATCAAGTCTTGGACACCTTATTTTATGCCTGAATAAGAAACCCCTATCATGCCGATTTGGGTATCACTACTAGAACTCCATTGACGTTACTATAAAAAGGTTCTACTAGAGGTTTGTTTGACCTCCATTTGCAAGGTATGATATCTTGAATCACCATCTTCCAGAGGAAAAGGACTAGAGGTAGCTTAGTTAGGATGAATATCCAAGATGATATTACCAAGGAAAGACCTGCTCTTGATTCGTAAGGATTCAAGAATTCCAACCCCAATAAAGGGAGATGGTTAAAAATTCAATATGAAGGAATGATGATCATTGTAGGTATTGTAAACACCAAGGACATATGGAAGATGAGTGTACTTTCAAGAAACGATATTAGGATTTCAAAGGAAGGAATTAAATGAGATCTTAAAAAAGAACAAGTCAAATGATGAACAGAAGGGAGGCAACAAAGTTCAAAGTAGTGATAAGTCAAAGGTTTCTCTAAATCCTCAATCCCACCAAAATTTATCTCAAAAAGGGGATTACAGATTAGATGAGAACCACGGGAAAACTCAAGGGAACATGTACTTTAAAAATTAATTTACAAACCAACCAGGAGCAACAATTAGTAGATCATGAAGAGCACAGTTAGACTCAGAAAAATAAGCAAACGAAAAATCAAGAACAACGTAATCCTAAGACTATATGGAGATTTGTCTAACCTCAGAAGAAGGAAATCACATACAACATGCAGCAGGCACCAACACTTCTAGGTATGATTATCAAAAATTCTAACTCATAATATTTATACTAACTTAGACATGCAGGAACTATCAGTCAAGGATGACACTATAGATGGAACCAACAATAAAGCAAAAGGACATAAAACCCAAGTATTTCAAGATTTAAAAAATGACTCACCTCTATCAGACTCTCACAATAAAATAATTATGGAAAAGGAACAAGTCAGAGCCAACCAAAAAAACAAGATCACATGTATTGACTCAAAACTCCAAATACCCCCTCGCCCCACGAGTATTGTTGTTGATGTTTGGTTGACTAGTATTATATTATTAGAGGTATGAATGGTGGATGTTTGGAGAAGCCTAAAAACATGCATGTACGGGTTACCAAAGGGGGGGGGGGAGTTTGAATTTATCTTTGCATTAGATCCACAATGACCATTGGCAAGACCTTAGAGCCCCCTACAACCACTTCACTACAAAACACTCAGAATTTAACTACCCTAAAAATTAAATAAGGTGTCAAAATAGTGAATTTTAGTGTCGAAACATATAGGCACGACTCCCAAAGTACCAACCTAGGGTTCCTTGAGAAGGACCCAAACTTTGCAAAACAAGCTGTCCAAGGCAGGAAGGTTTTCACTAAGGATAAACTTGTCCGCGTTGCGGACTTCATTAACCAAGGGAAAATTTTTTGGTCTGCATCTCGGTCTCCACTGTGTTGAAATTGATTTTCAAAAATCTTGCGGGAATAACTCAGAGTCACGGTTTTGTTTCCCGATGATAATTCGGAATATAAAAGTTAAGCTTTACTTCTTTTAAAAGATCCAATTAATGTATGGGAGTTTTTGGTATTTTTGTGGTAGGGGGGTTTTATTTACTTGTTTAGATAATAATACACCCATTCAACAACAAAAGACCCCAAACCCTCAATTAAAATTCAAAATTTCAAAACCCTAAAAAGTTCTTCTCTACCAAATATTATCTCAAACGTCATTAAATCTAGAATTAAATGTTGAGATACGGTTGAAGCTTTTGGAAATTTTATTCACAAAAATCTCGTGGGTTACTTCTTATTAGGGTATGGTAGTTCATCCGTGACTCTTTTTTCATTCAAGGAGCTCATTCAAAGACTTTCCAAAGAGGGTTTCCAAACTCCAAACTCTTCTATTTTTTACTCTAAGCATGGGTCTTTGATGAACTCATTTTAGTGAATGTAATACGATGTTATTCAATTTTAGTTGATGATTTTAATGTTAAAAAAATCAATTATCCCATGCTCATTCAATTTTTCAATTTTTGGTTTATGAAATGGGTTTAATTTGGATGATTTGATATTGTTAGAACTATGGTTTTCTTTATGTTTTAATGTGATTTACCTGCTGCCTTAAATTCTATTTTATGATGTGTTGTTGAAATAATTGAGAAAAGGTCGTAAAGGCTTGGATGAAGGGTAAGTTGTTTATCTTGCTAGGTTTTAATTGTGAAATGATCTTCAGTGGTATGGTCCACCTTTTTTGGTGGTGTTTACTTGAAGTACATGAATATACTTACATGTGTATTTTGATTTATGGGCTTAAAGGAATTGTATATTATCTGAGGTGATGATTATGATGCATATGCATGATATATTTACAGAAGTTGAAAATGTGTATCTTGAAGATGTTATGTCTGAATGAAGTATATGTTTATGTGAAGCATTATGGTGTGTGAGGTATGATCAATGAGGGTTTGAGCATGTTCATAAGTTAATGATATGGATTATGGTGATTATGTGAAAGGCCAGCTCACATGTACTCACACACAAACATTGAATGTGAAGTCATGAATGAAATAGAATGAAGTGTCTACAACATCCCTTCTATTCCTATATTATGAAAATAAGTATGATTGGTTGAACACTCTTCGTGGATTGAGAAGAAGTGTTTAGTAGCACCTCACCATACCACGAGCTTTGTAGATAAATTTGAGGTTGGATACCCTTCATGAGTTGAGATGTGGTTTTCAAAAGTAACCTCTAGGGATAAGTACTCTTCGTTAATTGAGATATCTTGCTAAATAGTTATCCCTTAACATATAGTAAATGAATGTTTAGTACTCCGTGGGGTAGTTATGCTTAGAACCGAGAGGATTTGATTAAGGGGTGGGTACACTTCGTGATTAGAGATGTTGTATCCAATATACCTCTTGAGATGAGTGCTCCTCGTTAGTATAGACTGAGTTGCTTAGTAAAAATCTCCTTATCCCTTCTCTATACACCCACATAGGTGTATATATTTATGATTCCTTATAAAGGTTAAAGACAATTACCCTACCTTAGGTATGTATGGATCCTTCATCTGGTAGGGGTCAATAACGGGATTCAGTGTCTAGCTCTCAAGGTCTATGTCAGTTAAGTCTAGCACCCACAAATGATTGTTCTAAATTAAGTATTATTAAGGGTGTACTACTTAGGTTAAGTGGTTGTACGGGACACTATCTATCCATTGCACAAGTAGACATTTAGGGGGAGTATTGGTTTGTAATTTTATAAAATGTATGACCGGGTCATTATATGATGAAATAAAGCATGTTGACTATACGTGTAAGGTTAATGAGGTAATGCGACCTTTTTTCTAATGTTTATGAAGTATGTTGATTGCATGTCTATGTTCATGAAGTATGAGAGGCTTATGTCTAATGTTGATTAAGTTATGGATGCGATATGACTAATCTAGGTTTATTCCTAAGGATCACTAAGTGGAATTAGTAGTATGGGATTCTACTTTCACACTGCGCTAAGTGTTACTTGGGGATTGCCTTCGAAGATGATTTTATGTGAAGTTCCTAAGTTTATGTATGTTCCTATAATGTTTTTATGTATTGATATTAAATTGTTAAAATTAAATGACGTATGCTTATCCTTAGTAGTCTTACGTATCTCTTAGGTATGTATTGAAGAGGTTGTATGGGCGATATTTTCAGACTTACATAGGTGAGGCTTAGGATAACTTTGGATAGGAGTAGTTGAAGCAATATTTGGTTTTATTTTAAGTGTGTTTTTATGTTAAAAAATATGGAGGTTTTACCTTGAGTGCTAAATGAGGACTATATGATGTTTTGCAACTTGATTCATGAAGGTTTCTATCAAAACAACATAACTTGTATGATTCAACTAAATTGTCCATTTTGCATGTTTTTGCATAATGTCGTACTTAATACAATGTGTGCACTAACACCATGTTATTCTATCTTTCTATAAGTATAGGTGGAAGGAGAGTGGAAGTTTTGGGAGGCAAAGCTTGGGAAGTTGACTTTCTCAAGATTGTGTATGTTCTCATATATTCAAGAATATAGTCTTTGTTTCTATATTTTCTTATGTAAGACTTCTATAAGACTATTTATGTATTTCATTCAATGTAATAAGGTTGTGGCCCTAAGATATTTAAGATGTGTTTTTAAGTTGACTTGTGACAATTAGACTTAATTATTTAGATTTTATAAAAGAGTTTCTTATTTATATTAGTGTGAAAAGTTTTAATTATGGATTAATTTTCATATTTTCTGTAAAGAATGATAGCTAAGATGCTTGTGCAAGACCTCTGTGAGTTCAAGCACGCTGTGTGTCGATTCTAACTTCTAGGGTGTACTTACGGGTCTTTACAAATATGTTATTAGGGCATAAGGTTCTAAGAAATAGTTTAGGGTCCAAATTCTCACAAGCCACATCAAGTAAAGTCTTCTTCATCAGTGTGAGTCGTGACAAATCCATGAGCGAGAAGGTATAAGGCGATAAAAGTTTCATTTTCTTCTTTACTCTGGTTTCATGCCATAGAGACGAGTTGATTAAACGTCTTTTCTCAACCTTTTCTCTTGTGTTTATAGGACATGAATACGAGGAGGACACCCGCTAGAAGGGAGGATAGAGGAGTGACTAATTAGAAAATTCTACCCCGGGGTAAGCAAGTCCCTATAGTTGACGAAGAAAATGTGAATGAGTGATTATAATGATATATGATATGCATATGATGAACTTGCACATTATTAATACTATATGATGATTAGTTTACTTATGAATGTGTGTTGGCTTATATTGTTAAAGTAAGATGAAATGTGTATCTAATTGCCATGTTATGTGAATTAGGGTGTTAGTCATGGTTCTTGTTAGGTTACTTGACTGAAAAAGGTTATGGGACATTGCCTTGTCATTGCACTTGTTGACTTGATAGAGGTTCATGGGTAATTGCCTTGCTTTGTTATAATGAAATGTACTCTTATTCATGCTTATTGTTAATATGACGTGATGATAGAGTTACTTGAGTATGTATCTACTTATATGGTATGAATGGTTCACTTGACTAGACTTGATGTTATAGTATTGTGATGAACATGCCTATGACTTAATAAATATGCAATATTGATTGATATGATCTTATTGAATGTGCATAAGGGGTTTAAAAAGAAAAATGCATACTTTATGAAATGTCCTTTTTCATAGAATAATTTTCACGAATGTGTGCCTATAGTCTCATACTTAGTGCTAGTGGCGTACTAACCCCATTTCTCCCTTTTACCCCAACATTTTAGGTTCTGGTCGTTGAAGTGTTTCGAAAAGCAACTTGAAGAAGACTTGGATCCTTTGATCATCCAAGTAGGGTAGGTCCTCATTTTCCAAATCCATGCCAATATAAAGCTTATGTTGTTATTTTGGTTCTAAAACTCTTATATTCTATCTCCTTTCATTTTAGTACGGATTGTTTAAAGTCTATATGTGGCTCCCTTAACATTGATGTATGGGCTATGCCCAAATTGCTAATCATTTCAGATGGTTATGATATGAGACAATATTTGAAGACTATGTTCTATCTTATTTATACTTATGTATAATAAAAGTAGAAGGGTATGTCACCTTTCTATACGAAGGGTCTATGTATACTCGATATATATATTAGGTGTATGTAGAGGTCTATGTAAATCTTCAAGTAGAAGTAATGAAATTTTTTTAAATTTTCCGTTAAATTCGCTTATGAATGTTATGATGTAACCTAAGAGGCTAGTATTCGTCCTCAAAGAGGACGATGACGCTGGTTACGTCTAGGGAATAAACCCGAATGTGACAAACATGGAATAAGAGCACGAGTTTGAATTATCTTAGAGTCAATGTCTATCTCAACCGCGTCTATGTATGTTTGTGTTCATAATTGTGAAGCACGCCACACTTATGAATAAGAAGCTATGTGATGCTTAGGAAACTCTCATTTTCTTGGAAATCTGATATTGTGCTATTAGAGTATACTTATGGTGTGATTTTAAATCTAATTCTATTGTAGTGATTATAGGAAGAATGAAAACTCGAAGGAATGTGGCACAAAGTCTTGAAGAAGAGATTGCCTATGCGGGAGCTCCTCCCCGTGGTGATCAAGTTCCTCCTCTTGAAGATGATGCCAATGTGGAACAAGCTCCTGTTAATCCTCCACCCTTGATGGATGGTGATATAAGGGCTTCCCTTATCAAATTGGCCCAAGTCGTCACTACACAAGCCCAAGCTATGATGACTCAAGCTAACCGAGAGGTGGTACCCCGTCCAAATCAACAAAATGCTTCCATGGCCTCCTGTCGAGGGGACTTCACTCGGTTGAATCCCCCTACATTCTATGGTTCTATGGTAGAGGAAGTCCACAAAAAATTCATTGATGAATCCTATAAGATACTTTTGGCTATGGGATTGTCCACAAGTGAGAAGGCCGAGTTGACCACTTATCAAGTCAAGGACGTGGCTCAAGCATGGTTCGTCCAATGGAGAGATAATAGGCCACTTAGAGGTAGTACGGTGACTTGGGAGATCTTCATGAAGGCTTTTCTTGGTCGGTTCTTCCCTAGGAAATGAGGGAAGCTAAAGTGGTGGAGTTCATCAACCTTCGCCAAGAAGGTATGAATATTCATGAATACTCCTTGAAGTTCACAAAATGGTCAAAATATGCTCCTTCTTTGGTTTCCTATCCTATAGATTCAATGAGCCGCTTTGTGGTAGGGGTGTTGGATGATTTGCAAATGGACTGTCATTCGTCCATGCTACATGAAATCATGTACATTTCTCTTCTTATGGTGAATGCCAAGCAGGTGGCAAAGGCAAGGGCTAAGAAGAGAGTCGAGATGCTAAAAGGGCAATATATTCTAATGGAGGTTCTTCAAAGGATAGGCTTGAGATACAAGACAAGTCTAGATTTAAAAAGCGGGTTTCTAATAAATTTCCTTCCAAGTTCCCTAAGGCTAGTGGTGATAGGGTATCTAACCCTAAGCTTGAGAATGGAAAAGGTACTAGTTCACCAACCGAGAAACCAACTTGTGGAAAGTGTGGTAGGAAGCATTGTGGTGTTTCTTTTATGAGGAAGGACAATTATTTTTGTTTTGGTTAAATTGGGCATAAGGTTAGGGTTTGACATAATGTGAGGGGTAAAGACAAGGGTAGTGGTAAAGATCAAGCAAGTAGTTCAAATGAGCCTCCAAAGAAGAACTGTTTCTATGCTTTTCTCTATAGGGGTGAGCAAGAGACTTCTCCCGACGTGATGACTGGTATATTGAATGTATTCTCTATTGATGTATATGACTTACTTGATCCCGGTGCTACTTATTAGTTGTTACCCCTCCAGTAGCCAAAAATTTTGACATAGTGCCTGATATTTTGCATGAAACTTTTATAGTGTCCACTCTTGTAGGTAATTCAGTTATTGCAAAAAGGGTGTATAGAGATTGTCCTATAATGTTGCCAAATACAATTTCTTATGTTGAACTAGTTGAACTTAATATGTTTTGATTTTTATATTATATTGGGTATGGAATTGTGGCATGCTTGCTTTGCTTTTACTGATTGTAGGACAAGTGTGGTGAAGTTTATCTTTCATAATCAACTCATTGTAGAGTGGAAGGGGGAAACCCAATACCTAGAGGTCTTATCATCTCTTCTCTAAAGAATGCAAAATGATCTCAAATGTTTTTCTACAGCATATTGTAATAGTCCAAGATCTAGACTCGGAAATTACTCCGATTGAGTCGGTCCCCCCTAGTGATTGAATTTTCTGAGGACTTGCCTAATGACCTTCCCGGTATTTCTCCCAAACGGGAAATTGATTTTTGTATTGATTTGCTACCGGATACAAATCCCATTTTAATTACTTCTTATCGGATGGCTCCGTCCAAATTGAAAGAGTTGAAGTTAAAACTCAAAGATTTACTAGAGTAAGGCTTCAGAAGACCTAGTATTTCTCCATGGGCTTCTCAAGTTTTGTTTGTAAAGAAGATGAATGGGTCATTAAGAATGTGTATTTATTACCGGCAACGGAATAAAGTCACAATCAATAATATTTATCCTCTCCCTCTAATTGATGACTTGGTTGATCAAATAGAGCAAGCTACATTTCCAAGATAGACTTGAGGTCAGGATATAATAAACTTAGGGTGAGAACTGTAGATATACCAAAGACGTCATTTTGGACTAGATATGGTCATTATGAGTTATTAGTAATGTCATTTGGTCTCACTAATTCTCCAGCGGCGTTTATGACCTTATGAATAGGGTGTTTCAAAATTACCTAGATTCATTTGTCATTGTCTTCATTGACAACATCTTTGTAATACGAAAAATGTGGGTTAGCATATGAACCTTTTGAGGGTTGGTGTTGCAAGTACTTAAAGAACATCAATTGTTTGCCAAGTATAGCAAATGTGAGTTTTGGTTGAAGTCGGTAACATTTCTTAGTCATATCATTTCCAGTGAGGGAGTGGAGGTTGATTAAAGGAAAATGCAAGTGGTGAAAAATTGTCCTAGACCATTGACTCCAAGCGATAGTAGGAGTTTCTTGGGCTTAGCGGGTTATTATCAAAGGTTTGTGTAGGTTTTTGCGTCCATTGCATCTCCCTTGACTACAGTGATCCAAAAGTGTAAAAAATTCGAGTGGTCGTTGCATGTGAGTGAAGCTTCAAAATATTAAAGGATAGACTTACTTCCACCCTGGTGTTGACTTTACCAAAAGGTACAAAGGGCTTTGTTGTGTATTATGAAACATCCCCAGTGGGTTTAGGGTGTGTTCTTATGCAACATGTGATGGTGATAGCCTATGGTTCTAGGCAACTAATGGTGCATGAGCAAAACTATCCAACTCATGACCTTGATTTAGCGTCTGTGGTATTTGCCTTGAAAATATGGAGGCATTACTTGTATAGTGTGAATGTTTATGCCTATACCGACCACAAGAGTCTCCAATATGTGTTTACCCAAAAGGAATTGAATCTCTGACAAAGAAGGTGGTTATAATTTTTGAAAGATTACGACATGAGTGTCCTCTATCACCCCAGAAAGTCCAATGTGGTTATGGATGCTCTAAGTCGTATGACTATGGGTAGTGTATCTCACATAGATGAAGCCAAGAAGGACCTAGTAAAGGATGTTCAAAGGTTGGCAAGGTTAGGTGTGAGATTGGAAAATTCTCCGAATGCTGATTTCATTATTCACAATAACTCCGAGTCATTATTGGTAGTTGAGGTGAACTCCAAAAAACACAGTGATAAATCATTGATGGTGTTCAAGGAATCAGTCCTTGGAAAGATTAATTAGGCATTCTCCCTTAGGGCGATGGTATTTTAAGGTGCCAAGAAAGACTATGTGTTCCCATGGTAGATGAGTTGAGGAAACAGATTCTTGAGGAAGTCCATGGGTCCCTCTACTCCATTCATCCGGGTTAGACTAAAATATACCATGAATATAGGGAAGTATATTGGTAGAAAGGTGTGAAAAAGGACATAGCTGAGTTTGTCGCTAAGTGTCAAAATTTCCAATAAGTAAAAGTTGAACATCAAAAGACTGGTGGCTTACTACAAGAAATCCAAGTTCCTACTTGGAAGTGGGAAGACATCAATATGGATTTTGTAGTGGGTATACCTCATACACAAAAGCAATATGACTTTATATGGGTGGTTGTGGATAGGTTGACCAAGTACGCTCTCTTTATTCCCATCAAGTCTACTTATTCGGTGAAAGATTATGCTAGGATCTTCACAGATGAGATTGTGTGTCATCATTTTATTCTGTTATCCATCATATCTGATCGTGGTGCACAATTCACATCTAGGTTTTGGAGGTCATTCTAAGAAGGGTTGGGTACTAAGGTGAAGTTGAGTACCTCTTTTCATCTCCAAACGGATGGTCAAGTGGAGAGTACTATCAAACACTTAAGGATATGCTTATGGCATGTATTATTTATTTCAAGGGAAATTGGGATAAGAATTTTCCTTTGGTGGAGTTTGCTTATAATAATAGTTTTCATTCATCCATTTCCATGCTTCCTATGAAACTTTGTATGGTAGGAGGTGTAGGTATCAAATTGGATGCTTTGAAGTGGGATGGCATTCACTTCTTGGTCCCGATTTGATTTATAAGACTTTGGAGAAATTTCATATCATAAGGAATATGTTGCAAACAACTTATAGTCGGAAAAAGATTTATGTCGATCATAGAAGAAGGTATTTTGAGTTTGAAGAAGGTGATACGGTGTATTTGAATATTTCACCTATGAAAGGGATGGTCATATTTAGCATGAAAGGGAAGTTGATTCCTTGTTATGTGGGTCCCTATGAAATATTGCAAAGGGCTGGTAAGGTTGCTTATGAATTGAATCTTCCAAGTGAATTGGTTTCTATTCATCCGGTTTTCCATGTTTCCATGCTAAAAAAATGTATTGGTATTCTTGAGTATATTTTTTCTATTGAGGGTCTTGGTGTGAAGGATAACCTCTCTTATGAGGAAGTTCCGGTTCAAATTCTTTATAGGCAAGTGATGAAGTTAAGGAATAAAAAGGTGGCTTTCGTAAAGGGGTTATGGAAGAAGCACCTAGTTGAGGGTGCAACATGGGAGGCCAAGGCCGACATGAAGTCGCGTTACCCTCATCTATTTGATAACTATGGTTAGTAGTTCTTAGTAATAATGAAAATAATGCCTAAAAATTGAAATTTCTTTGATTTTTGTGAAGTATTGCAAAATGTGATTTTTTTTGAAAAGCCTTACACTGAATTACAGTGAAATAATTCATTTGAACTTGAAATTTTTCTCTTTGGATTATTTGTGTTATCTTCTACATCTTGAAACGTGGGTCTTTATGAAATGATATGTTGCATGTTGATAAGTTGAACTTTGGCATAATTGACTCATGTAGAACATGTAAAGATCATGTTGTTGTTGTAAGAAGGATAATCCTTATAATGAAATGTTGAGTCTTATCTGTGGTAATTGAAGTTTTCAGTTACCTTGTGTAAGTGATATGATTGATGTTGTTATGTATTATTGTTGTTTGGACTGATAGTCTTGAGTCTATTGCTTCCTCCTGAAGACTTTTGGTGTCATTCGGGGACGAATGTTTCTAAGGGAGGATAATGTAATAGATCAAAAATCCAAGACGTGTCATAAAGCCTAACATAAATTTTCATGAGGTCTAAACACTTTTTTAAGACCTATTTTTAATGAATATAAATCATTTAGGAAGTCTAGGAATCAAGACATCCAAGAACGCCCATGACTTTCGAAAACTAGTTATAGGAGGTACTAGCGTGCCTAAGCCTATTTAATGATCTTTTAGGATTCGGAAATCCGTGAAAATTGGTGGAAGGGTAGTTAATAGGTGTTTAATTTAATTCATGTCTGAAACGACCGGGTACGCCTCCACAAGGATAAACCAAGGTCTTTTGAGGAGGACCCTTGCACTTTGGTGTCAACTGCCTTGGCAGTATGCACCCACGAAAAGGCACAGATAGGGGTTTATGTTGATCAACGGGGCGTCGATGCCAACAATAGACCAATACTTAGCCATTTATTTTAAGGTTCTCGTTTGCATACTCTATGAACTCATCGATGGACGTGCAACACGGTAGGGGGCTGGTCCGTCGATTGAGCCACAAGGCATCGATGGGGTTCCATCTGTGAATGGCATATTTTGCTGCACATTTTAATTTAGTTTAGAACAATTAAATAAGGGGTTTAGGGGTTACTTAGGGATTAAAGGAAGACTTATTAACTACTTTAACTCCCCATATAAAGACCCCAACACCAATTAATCTTATCACAACTCTCAAAAAAACTCTCTTCCTTCTCTGTTCTTTCTCTCTCTATTGGAACACACCATTGAAGACTAGCTAGTGGAGGGAATTGTGGTCTTTAAAAGGATGAATTCATGATAAAATCTTCATCAAATTTTGAGCTATGGTATCTAATTCACATCTGAGACCTCTTTCCTCAAAGGGTTCCTTTGAAGTATTTTCAAAAGTTCTGTTTTCATGTTGGTTCCTCTCAATCTCGAAAATTATGTTATGAATTGGTTTGTTTATAGTTTTTATTAAATAATATGAATAGATTAACATGTATTGTAAATTAATTATTGTATATCTTCATGGTTTGGTTTATATTGTAGATGATGACCCTTAACCCTTAACCATTTACACTAGGTTTTATATCAACATGAATTAGGTTGAAATTGGTTCAATTGACTTGGTTACTGGTTGAATTGATATTAAATGAGGTTGCAATATTAATAATGAACAAATTAGAATTATTTGTAGTCTTTCATACTAGTTCTTGGGAAGATGATCAAGGTTAGGTAGTGAATTGACCTAAGTATCTTATCTTAAGCTATGATCTAGTATTGAATTCTGGTGTAGTAATTCTTCTAACCATGTTATCATGTTTATTATTGATATATGATGTTGTATAGTCAAAATTGGGTTGAATTAATGGTTTCTGGTAATACCTTGATGATGAACTATGAAGGAGACTTGGTAAGTCTTGTTATCTCTATCCTTTACTTCAGTTGTGGTTAATTGTGATGAAGTCATGATGTTGTATTGGAGCATGCCTTGTATTAGGATTGATAGGGTGGTGTGATGTTGAATTTAAATGTCTTTACTATGTTGTGAGGTTGATTAAGGTGTATATGTTATAAGGATGGTGAAGACTATCAATGTGTTTTATCATGATGTGAAATGCTAATGTGCTAACCTCACCTATATGAATTTTAATGAAAGGACTGATACTCATGCAATTATTATTTGAGCTATGATGATGATGATATTATAAAAGGGTTAGACTCTATGACCTAAACTAAAGTATGATAGATAATTAATGACTTAAAGACATTTCAAAAGGGACTCTAGCTTAGCACCGAGAACTAGAGTGAGGAGTGTCTTTTCCCACATAGGGAAGGTAGTATCACTAATTACTCTTGATATTTGAGACTACAAGGCATGTATCATAAAGAGGGTCCCAACTATATCTTCTAGATCTTGAACAATGTTTCCCATATAGGACTACTAGATAGTTGATCCACGTGTTGCTATGTTTTATGTTTTAGTACTACCTTTGCAAGTACTCCACCTTCCTTCAGTGTTGGGTTTTATGAGACTGGATTCCACACTAGATCATGTGGTCTATGAGTGTTAGGGAAAGATGTTCCTAAAAGGTAAAATGAATTAAACGATTTAATTCTAACTAGGACAACCTAAGGGGTCTAACATAGTCTAGGTAGGGGTATGAGACTATACCTAAGCATTGCACTAGTTAGACTTGAGGGGAGTCTTAGGAGGATGTTCTTATGTATGATTATTCTTATAATGATATATGATATCCATATGATGAACTTGCACATTGTTGATATATATGTTGATTAGTTCACTTATGAATATGTTTTGGCTTATATTGTTAAAGTATGGTGAAATATATATCTAAATGCCATCTTAAGTGAAGTAGCGTGTTAGTCATGGTTCTTGTTGGACTACTTGATAGAGTAAGGTTATGGGGCCTTGCTTTGCTATTGCACTTGTTGACTTGATAGGGGTTCATCGGTAATTGCCTTGCTTTGTTATAATTAAATGTGCTCTTATTCATGCTTATTGTTAATATGACTTGATGATAGAGTTACTTGAGTATGTATCTTATTATATGGTTGAATCATTGACTTGACTAGACTTGATGTTATAGTATTGTGCTGAACATGCTTATGACTTAATAAATATGCAATATTGATTTGTATGGTCTTATTCAATGTGTAGAAGGGTTTATAAAGGAAATATGCATACTTTATGAAATGTATTTTTTGTTAGCATATTTTTCAAGAACGTGTGCATATGGTCTCATACTTAGTACAAGTGGTATACTAACCCCATTTCTCCCTTTTTCCCAAACATTTTAGGTTTTGATAGTTGAAGGGTTTCGGAAGGCGACTTCAAGAAGACTTTGATCCTTTGAACATCCAAGTAGGGTAAATCCTCATTTTCCGACGGCAATGCCAATATCGAGCTTATGTTCCGAAGAAGAATCATTTCTATGCTCTCTGGTCTAGGGGTGAGCAAGAGACTTCTCCCAATGTGGTGACCGGTTTGTTGAAAGTCTTTTATATTAATGTATATGCTTTACTTAATCAAGGTGATAATTAGTAATTTGTTACTCCTATAGTAGCTAAAAAGTTTGATATTTTGCCCGATATCTTGAATGAACCTTTTATGGTTACAAACACGTTGGGTGCGTTGATTGTTGCTAAAAGAGTATATACAAATTGTCATATAATGTTTTCCAAATCGAGTTAGTTATGTTGAACTAGTATAACTTGATCTGGTTGATTTTTATGTTATTTTGGAAATGGGTTGGTTGCATGCTTGCTTTGCTTCATAGATTGTAGAACAAGGGAAGTGAAGTTTAACTTTCCTAATGAACCTGTTTTTGAATGAGAAGGGGGAAACTCTATTCCTAAAGGTCGCATTATTTATTGTCAAAAATATTGTAAGATATTATTTAAAGGGTGTTTATACCATATTGTGAGAGTCAAATATTTAGACTCCAAGATTCCTTTTATCGTGTCGGTCCCAGTAGTAAGGGAATTTCTTGAGGTCTTTCCTAATGAACTTCCCGATATTTCTCCCAAACGGGAAATTGATTTTAGTATTGACTTGGTACGGGATACAATTCCCATTTCAATTCCTCCATATTAGATCGCTCCGGGCGAATTGATAGAGTTCAAGGCTGAACGCCAAGATCTACTAGACAAGGGTTTCATTCGGCCAAGTATTTCTCCATGGGGTACTCCATTATTGTTTATGAAAAACATGGATGGGTCCCTTAGAATTTGTATCGATTACCGTCAACTCAACAAAGTCACAATCATGAACAAGTATCCTCTCCCTTAGATTGATGACTTATTTGATCAACATCAAGAATCGAGTCACTTTTCAAAGATTGAATTGAGAATGGGATATCACCATCCTAGGGTGAGAGGTGAAGATATTACCAAGATGACAATTATTACTAGATATGGTCACTATGAGTTCTTAGTAGTTTCTTTTGATCTCACTAATGCTCCTACAACGTTTTTGGGCCTAATGAATATGGTGTTTCGAAGGTACCTAGATTCGTTTGTTACTGTCCTTCATTGACGGCATCTTGGTATATTTTAAAGATGAGGGTGAACACATGGACTATTTGAGAGTGGTTTTACAAGTGCTTAACGAACACCAATTGTTTGCCATGTTTAGCAAAAGTGAGTTTTGGTTGAGGTCGGTAGTGTTTCTTGGTCATATCATCTCTAGTGAGGGTGTTGAGGCTGATCCAGGAAATATCAAAACGGTGAAAAATTAGCCTAGACCTTTGGCTTACGGATATTAGGAGTTTATTAGGCCTAGCAGGTTATTATAGAAGGTTTGTCGACGGGATTGCATCCATTGCTTCCCCTTTGACAACCTTGACTCAAAATAATGTGAAATTTGAGTGCTCAGAAGCATATGAAAGAAGCTTGAAAATGTTGAAGGATATGCTTACTTCCACTTCGGTATAGTCCCTATCCGAGGGTACTAAGGGTTTTGTGGTATATTATGATGCATTCCTAGTAGGATTCAGGTGTGTTATTATGCATCATGGAAAAGTTATATCCTACACAAAGTCCATGAGAAGTATAATAAGACTCATGACATTGAGTTAGAGGTTGTGGTATTTGCATTAAAAATATGGAGGCATTACCACTATTCAGTTCATGTTGATTTGTATACGGACAGTACAAGTCTTTAATACATATTAACCCAAAAAAAGTTGAATCTCCGGTAAAGAAGGTGGTTAGAGCTTTGAAAGAATATGATAGGAGTGTTCGATATTACCCCGGCAAGGTTAATGTGGTAGCGGACGCTCTAAGTCATTTATCCATGGGGAGTGTGTCCCATGCAAAAGATGACAGGAGAAACCTAGTGAAGGATGTTCATAGGTTAACTCGTTTAGGAGTTCGAATGGAAGGTTCTCCAAATGGTAGTTTTGTGGTACATCATAACTCCGAGTCGTCTTTGGTGGTTGAGGTGAAGTCAAGAAACACCTTTATACATTATTCATGGAGTTGAAAGAATCGGTTCTTGGAAACATGAATGAGTCATTCATCCAAGGGAGGTATGTTCTTCTTAGCTACCAAGGGAGATTGTGTGTGCCCAATGTCGATGATTTCAGAAAGCGGATTCTTGAGGAAGCTCGAGGAAATCGTTACTCTATCCATCCAGGTTCTAAATAATGTACCATGATCTTAGAGGGGTGTTTTGGTAGGTTGGGGAAAAAAAAGGACATTGCGGAGTTTGTTGCAAAGTGTCCCAATTGCTAACAAGTGAACGCCGAGCACCAAAATCCAAGTGGTTTACTACAAGAAATCCAAATCCTACTTAGAAGTGGGAAGATGTTAACATGGATTTGTTAGTGGGTTGCCTTGAACAAGAAAGCAATATGACTCTATATCTGTGGTGGTGGATAGATTTACCAAATCTGCTCACTTTATTCCCGTTAAGTCTACCTAATCACCGGAAGATTATGTAAGAATCCATATTGAAATGATAGTGAGTCTTCATGGGGTTCCTTTGTCCATCATATCAGATAGGGGTGCTCAATTTAGATCTAGGTTTCATAGGTCATTTCAAAGAGGTTTTGGAACTCAAGTGAAGTTAAGAAAAACTTTTCATCCTCAAACCGATTTTCAAGCGGAGCATACTGTACAAACTCTTCAAGATATCCTTAGAGCTTGTATCATTGATTTTAGAGTAAATTGGGATGAGCATTTGACTTTGGTGGATTTCTCATATAACGATAGTTTTCATTCATCCATATCTATGGCTCCTGTTGAAGCATTGTATGGACGGAGGTGTAGATCTCCTACTGGATGGTTTGAGGTTGGCGAGTCTTCGCTTCCTTGTCCCGATTGGATCCATAAGACCTTAAAGATAGTTCATGTAACATTTGGGAAATTCCATTACTTAGACTAGAGCTTAATCAATTTAATAATGCTTAAAATGATATTTCCAGAAAATGTACGTGTCTAGTAAAGAGCCTATTAAGTGTTAAGAATAGGTATTGAGATACATGGGCATCCCAATACCCAATTTTGTGAAATATTGGGCATATCATAGAATATTGGCTTAAGGGTGTTAGCCAATTTCTATATATATATACACACAAGTATTTAAAATATAATCCGGGCTTGTTTGGGAATGATACCTTCAATGAAGACCCTAAGCTAAAACCACTTATTCACAAGTTAACACATTATATAAGAGGCATCCAACTGTCAAGCCTAAGTGTCATAGCATATGACCACTTAGAATGATCATGTAAATTAAGTAGTTCCCAAGAACATAGTGAGTGTATTTAGGACAATAAGTAAACAATCCGAATGAACCTTCTAAAACAGTTAGTTAGGAAATTATAAGCAACAGATGTGCAAGCACATGTGTAACCGGACAAGGGGGACCACTCGACCACCCTAACCGAATTCGATTAGGGTAGTTACGGGTAGGCGTGCGAATGGGTCCCTCCATGTGGATCCTAACTCCCTAACATACACAAGACTATAACTAAATTACCTAGATAATTAACTAACCTATGAATAATAAAAAATAACTAACCTAGTGACCCGACAACCCAAGACAAAACCGGGTTACCTTAACCTAGTAACTACTTCAAGAAACATCCTAGTACCTAACCTAGGATGGTCCAAAAGAGTTGGTTATGGTCCTATTGACTTAGTGGTACTTTAGTAATTACCCTAGGTCACTTAATTAATTTAATTAGCAACTTAATTAATTAAAAATCCTGGTCAAACCAAAATTGGTCTAAGTCGAATATTCTCCTAGATGTAGTCAATTTAGGAGGGACGCTTAAGGTAATTTAAGTGGAGGGTCTTTAGGGTAATCCTTGGGACGTCTATATATTGATATTAGGTCAGTTTTAGAGCATAATTACACATCAAAAATCATAATCAAACGAAATTATCTTAAGGTCTCAAGAACACTCTCTTTTCCAAATGCCATTGAAGAACTATAAAACTTTAAGGAAAAGGACGAAGGTTTCGAAGTTTGCAATCATGATCTAGGGGATTCTTCATCTATAATGTATTGCTTTTTCACTCTTGGGATTACTTTCCCCAAGAGTTCCTTTCAATATAAGATTACAAGAACTTCAAATACTAGGGTTTTTACCATACAAAAATGGAATTTCTTCTTAACCCTAGATTTAGCATTTTCAATGAAAAGTAAATGTTTTCTATATCTAATTTTGCATAATTGTTGAATTCTTGATTGATAATGTTTGAATGACGTGTTATACATGATTTTTATCTATGTGATTGTTTTGAATGAGCTGTTTGTAGTGTTTTGATAACGTGAAAACGTTAGGGTTAGAATTTAAGGTTTGAATGAGCCCTTTTTTTATGACCTGTTTACCTTCTCCTATGTTATGCATTGATCTTGTACATTATTTCATGATTTGTTCTTGATTATGTCATTGAGTATTTCACTATGTATGATTATGAATATTGCATGATGAATAAGATTCTTGGAATCAAGAGGTAAGTCTTCTAAACGTGATTACTCTTAGATGTTTATGCTAGTCTATAAGTCACGATGCTATGTTATGAAAGTATGTATGATGTTTCTATGTGAATATGTTGTACTATGAACATTTAAATCGTGAGATTATGATAAGAATATGAATATGTAAGTTGTGTTACTCTCTTGTATGCTTTACACAAGATGACTATGCCATGTAAATCTCACGTTTGAAGGGTTACGATGAAAGGACAATTCTCATCTAATCTAAAAGAGCTCATGATCATGTTATACAAGGAGATAATCTCCTATGACCTATGATAAGTTTCTTTTATAAAAGACAAATTAAAGGTTATTTCAAGAAAAGAGACTTAAGCTAAGCACCGAGTAACTAGATATGGGAAGTGTCCCTTCCCCAGGGGAAGGTAGGTTCACAATGTTTCTCATGAGATTGAGGCTTCCATGTAATGTAGAACTATGGGCCTCTAATACATCTCCTAGTTCTTGAACTATGCTTCCACCATAGGATACTATCTAGTGTATCCGCCTAGAAAGCTATGTCATGTAGGTTTTATTTTTGCCTGTAGACCACCATTTTTCTTTGTGGGAAGACAACGGATTCCATGTTTAGCTCACATTGTCTATGTCGGTTAATGCCTATGTTCCTGTCACGACCCAAAACGGGTCGCGAGTGGCACCCACACTTACCCTACTGTGTGAGCGAACCAACCAATCCAAACCCCAACATTTCAACCATAAATAACAAAATATAATGCGGAAGACTTTAACTCATCAATGAAAATCGATTAAATAACTTATAAAAACTCAATACTGTTTATTCCCAAAACCTGGAAGTCATCACCACAAGAACATCTATCCTCAAATTACTAATCTAAGAGTATCTAAGAAGCTAAAATAAGTAAAAAGCTAGTCCATGCCGGAATCTCAAGGCATCAAGACATGAAGAGGAAGATCCAGTCCAAGCTAGAAGCAATAGCTCACCCTGAAATCTGGCTTGATGAAGACTGGCTAGAGTTGCGGCTGAGTTGAAGACGATGGCACGTTTGCTGCACTCCACAAATGACAAAGAAAGAAACATACAAGTAGGGGTCAGTACAAAACACAAGTACTGAGTAGGTATCATCGGCCAACTCAAAATAGAAAACAGTATATATCAGATAATATCATAAATCAACTACAATACTCAACATGTAGCAACAACAAGTTCTATAATCATTAATAAGCACCGCCAAGTTCACCCATGAGGACTCAAGCCTCAATACCATACCCATTTGGGAATTAGGTTCATTAGATTGAGTATATTAACATCTTTCAAGATTCATTATCTTTATTTCTCTCGTGTCGGTACGTGACACTCCGCTCCATATACTATCCTGGTGTCGGAACGTGACACTCCGATCCCCTAATTCTACGTGTCGGTTCGTGACACCCGATCCCCTAATTCTACGTGTCGGTTCGTGACACCCGATCCCCTAATTCTACGTGTCGGTTCGTGACACCCGATCCCCTAATTCTACGTGTCGGTTCGTGACACCCGATCCCCTAATTCTACGTGTCGGTTCGTGACACCCGATCCCCTAATTCTACGTGTCGGTTCGTGACACCCGATCCCCTAATTCTACGTGTCGGTTCGTGACACCCGATCCCCTAATTCTACGTGTCGGTTCGTGACACCCGATCCCCTAATTCTACGTGTCGGTTCGTGACACCCGATCCCCTAATTCTACGTGTCGGTTCGTGACACCCGATCCCCTAATTCTACGTGTCGGTTCGTGACACCCGATCCCCTAATTCTACGTGTCGGTTCGTGACACCCGATCCCCTAATTCTACGTGTCGGTTCGTGACACCCGATCCCCTAATTCTACGTGTCGGTTCGTGACACCCGATCCCCTAATTCTACGTGTCGGTTCGTGACACCCGATCCCCTAATTCTACGTGTCGGTTCGTGACACCCGATCCCCTAATTCTACGTGTCGGTTCGTGACACCCGATCCCCTAATTCTACGTGTCGGTTCGTGACACCCGATCCCCTAATTCTACGTGTCGGTTCGTGACACCCGATCCCCTAATTCTACGTGTCGGTTCGTGACACCCGATCCCCTAATTCTACGTGTCGGTTCGTGACACCCGCTCCCCTAATTCTACGTGTCGGTTCGTGACACCCGCTCCCCCTAATACTACGTGTCGGTTCGTGACACCCGCTCCACTAATCTCATTCTATTAATTCATCAATCCTTCTTTTATACCAAGGCATCATCAACCCCATTACTTTAGTTCATCAAGCCTTCTTTTATACCAAGGCATCATCAATCTCATTAATAAAGTAGATTAGGGTTTTTCAAGATTTGGGATTCAATAGCTTCATCATGCTTATTTTATCACAATTATATAATCACATTCATACAAGCATACAATTAAGCATATAGAAGGGTTTACAATACTACCCAATACATATCATTCGCTATTAAGAGTTTACTACGAATAGCATAAACCATAACCTACCTCCACCGAAGATTCGTGATCAAGCAAGCAAATTCCCCAAAGCTTGTGTTTCCTCTTCGTTCGTTTCTCTCTCTCTCGTTTCTCTTTCCCTCTCCTTGTTCTTTCTATTTTTCTTATTCAAACCCTCTTTCTTTTACCCTAATTAGCATATAATTAAGTATAAAAAATGGCAATAATAACCCACTAATTAACTCAAGGTTACCTCTTTTAACCCCCAAGTAATTAGACTTATTAACATTAACCCACTAACTTTATAATTAAAGCAGGAATAGTCCAAAACGCCCCTTAAATTACTAACAGAAATCCGACCCAGCCTGGGATTTACGCAGCCTGTGACGGGCCGTCGTGCCTGCGACGGTCCGTCCTGCTGCTCCGTCACAGAGTTCAGAGACTAGATTTTTACCAAGAGTCTGTGACGGCCCGTCACGCCTGTGACGGTCCGTCCTGCCATTCCGTTACGAAGTTCAGAGAGTCGATTTCAGTACCCAAATTTCAGAATTCTAAGTGTTTTGGAACGAGACCCCCTCGACGGTCCGTCGTGCCCATGACGGTCCGTCGTGGGTTCCGTCGACTCAGACAGTTTTTCCAGAAATAAAATCTGCTGCTCAAAACGACTAAACAGGTCGTTACAATAGATACCAATTTACCCATCGTTCGTCCCCGAACGATCACAAGAAGAAAAACAAGGGCGAAAAGGAGTACCTGAATCTGTAAACAGGTGTGGGTATCTTTCTTGCATATCAGCCTCCTTCTCCCAAGTGGACTCTTCAACTGGTCGATTCTTCCATTGAACTTTGATGGATGCAATCTCCCTTGATCTCAACTTGCGAATTTCTCTATCTAGAATGGCAACAGGCTCCTCCTCATAAGACAAATTCTCATCAAGCAGAACCGAATCCCAACGAATGATGTAGTTTCCATCCCCATGGTATCTTTTCAACATAGACACATGAAATACCGGATGCACTCCTGACAGCCCTGGAGGCAAGGCTAATTCATAAGCCACCTCCCCTACTCGCTTAAGTACTTCAAATGGTCCAATATACCTTGGGCTTAGTTTACCTCTTTTACCAAACCGCATCACCCCTTTCATGGGCGAAACCTTCAGCAAGACTTGCTCACCCTCCATGAACTCCAAGTCCCTAACCTTTCGATCTGCATATTCCTTTTGCCTACTTTGCGCCGCTAAAAGCTTTTCTTGAATAGATTTCACCTTCTCTAATGAATCCCTCAAAAGGTCAGTACCCCAAGGTCTAACCTCAAATGCATCAAACCAACCAATGGGAGACCTACATCTCCTCCCATACAATGCTTCGAAAGGAGCCATATCAATACTTGAGTGATAGCTATTATTGTATGAAAACTCCGCTAAGGGTAAGAAGTTATCCCAATGGCCACCAAATTCTATCACACATGCACGAAGCATATCCTCCAACACTTGAATCGTTCGCTCAGACTGTCCATCGGTCTGAGGGTGAAATGCAGTACTAAGGTCCAACCTAGTACCTAATTCCGCATGCAATGTTCTCCAAAACTTAGAAGTAAACTGCGTACCTCTATCTGATATGATGGAGAGTGGAACTCCATGCAACCGAACAATCTCTGAGATGTAAAGTTTGGCTAACTTCTCTGCATTGTAAGTCACCTTGACCGGAATGAAATGAGCAGACTTAGTTAACCTATCAACAATCACCCAAATAGAGTCATACTTACCCATTGTCTTTGGAAGACCAACCACGAAATCCATTGCAATTCTCTCCCATTTCCATTCAGGAATGGGCATTCTCTGAAGTGTTCCTCCGGGCCTCTGGTGTTCATACTTTACTTGCTGACAATTTGGACATTTGGCAACAAAATCAACAATGTCGCGCTTCATTCTACTCCACCAAAAGTGTTGCTTTAGGTCACGATACATCTTGGTTGCACCAGGATGTATAGAATATCCGGAACTATGAGCCTCTGTAAGAATAGTGTGGATCAAATCATCGACACGGGGTACACATACCCTTACCTTAATTCTCAAAACACCTTCCTCATCCATTATTGCTTCTTTAGCCTCTCCTCGCAACACCATATCCCGAATTCGGCTTAGTTTCTCATCATCAAACTGTTTTCCCTTGATCTTGTCAAGAAAAGAAGATCTCGCCTCCACACTGGCCAAAAATCCTCCCTTCTCATTTACTTCCAACCTCATAAGGTCATTAGCCAGAGTCTGAACCTCTCTAGCCAATGGGCGTCTAGAAGCTTGTAAGTGAGCTAGACTACCCATGCTCCCTGCTTTTCTACTTAAGGCGTCTGCCACCACATTAGCCTTTCCTGGGTGATACAAGATGGTGACATCATAATCCTTCAGTAGTTCCATCCATCTCCTCTGTCTCAAATTCAAATCTTTCTGAGTAAAGACATACTGTAGGCTACGATGATCCGTATAGACTTCACACTTAACCCCATATAGATAGTGTCTCCATTGCTTTAATGCAAACACTACCGCAGCCAACTCCAAATCGTGGGTCGGATAATTACGTTCATGCACCTTTAATTGCCTCGAAGCATACGCAATTACGTTCTTCTCTTGCATTAGCACTGCACCCAAACCAGAATAGGATGCATCACAATACACAATGAAGTTCTTACCCTCTACTGGCAAGGTAAGGATAGGTGCGGTAGTCAGCAAGGTCTTGAGTTTCTGAAAGCTTTCCTCACATTCATCCGACCATACAAATGGAACATTCTGCTTAGTCAAGTTCGTCAATTGGGAAGCAATAGAAGAGAATCCCTTGACAAATCGACGGTAGTAACTGGCTAAACCAACAAAGCTTCTTATTTCTGACACATTAGTAGGTCTTACCCAATTCTTCACTACTTCGATCTTAGAAGGATCCACCATCACTCCATCCTTAGAAACCACGTGCCCCAAGAAGGACACTGAATCTAGCCAAAACTCACACTTGGAGAATTTGGCATAAAGCTTTTTCTCCCTCAACATTTCCAACACAATTCTCAAATGCTCCTCATGTTCCTTCTTACTCTTGGAGTATATCAGTATATCATCAATAAATACGATCACAAAGAGATCCAAATATGGCTTAAAAATCCCGTTCATCAAGCTCATGAAAGCAGCAGGGGCATTCGTTAGTCCAAAGGACATTACCAAGAATTCATAATGCCCATACCTGGTTCGAAAAGCAGTCTTTGGCACATCTGCTGCCCGTATTTTCAATTGATGATAACCAGACCTCAAGTCAATCTTAGAGAAGACACAAGCACCTTGTAACTGATCGAACAAATCATCAATGCGAGGAAGAGGATACCTGTTCTTAACAGTTACTTTATTCAGTTGCCGGTAATCTATGCACATCCGAAGACTCCCATCTTTCTTCTTCACAAACAAAACAGGAGCACCCCAAGGGGATGCACTCGGTCTAATAAAGCCTTTCCCTAACAATTCTTGAAGTTGGGCTTTTAATTCCCTTAACTCTGCTGGAGCCATTCTATAAGGAGGTATGGAAATGGGACGAGTACCCGGCTCCAAATCAATGCAAAAGTCAATATCTCTGTCCGGGGGAATACCAGGAAGGTCTGCAGGGAACACATCCAGAAACTCACGAACTACCGAAACCGACTCAATCGAAGGTACTTGGGTAGTATCATCCCTGAGGTGTGCCAAGAACGCTAAACACCCTTTACTAACCATTTTCTTAGCACGAAGAAAGGAGATGATACGAACTGGAGTGGAAGTGTAGTTACCCTCCCATAATAACGGATCTGTCCCAGGCTTGGCCAACGTTACAGTTTTAGCATTACAATCTAAGATTGCAAAATTTGGAGAAAGCCAAGTCATACCCAGAATTACATCGAAATCAACCATTTCTAAGATAACCAAGTCTACATGAGTATTGCTCCCCATAAAAGTCACCAGACAAGACCTATATACCTTTTCAACTATCACAGACTCACCCACCGGAGTAGAAACACGAATAGGCATGTCAAGCAATTCACAATGTAAATTAAGACCAGTAGCAAATGAGGAAGATACATATGAAAATGTGGAGCCAGGATCAAATAATACAGAAGCCATGCAATCACAAACCAAAAGATTACCTGTGATAACAGCATCAGATGTCTCCGCTTCAGACCGCCCGGGGAAAGCGTAACAATGGGCCCTATCACCTGTCTGCCCGTTGCCCCTACTATGTTGTGCTATAGTGACTCCAGTTTGCCCGTCACCCCGGCCGTTTTGGTGACCACCATTACCTCGGCCACCACGT
>NC_028637.1:58561529-58605796 GCF_001406875.1 Solanum pennellii
CCGATCCCCTAATTCTACGTGTCGGTTCGTGACAGCTCCATATACTATCCTGGTGTCGGAAAGTGACACTCTGATCCCCTAATTCTACGTGTCGATTCGTGACACCCGATCCCCTAATTCTACATGTCGGTTCGTGACACCCGATCCCCTAATTCTACGTGTCGGTTCGTGACACCCGATCCCCTAATTCTACGTGTCGGTTCGTGACACCCGATCCCCTAATTCTACGTGTCGGTTCGTGACACCCGATCCCCTAATTCTACGTGTCGGTTCGTGACACCCGATCCCCTAATTCTACGTGTCGGTTCGTGACACCCGATCCCCTAATTCTACGTGTCGGTTCGTGACACCCGATCCCCTAATTCTACGTGTCGGTTCGTGACACCCGATCCCCTAATTCTACGTGTCGGTTCGTGACACCCGATCCCCTAATTCTACGTGTCGGTTCGTGACACCCGCTCCACTACTCTCATCACTTTAGTTCATCAAGCCTTCTTTTATACCAAGGCATCATCAATCTCATTAACAAAGTAGATTAGGGTTTTTCAAGATTTAGGATTCAATAGCTTCATCATGCTTATTTTATCACAATTATATAATCACATTCATACAAGCATACAATTAAGCATATAGAAGGGTTTACAATACTACCCAATACATATCATTCGCTATTAAGAGTTTACTACGAATAGCATAAACCATAACCTACCTCCACCGAAGATTTCGTGATCAAGCAAGCAAATCCTCAAAATCTTTGCTATCCTCTTCGTTTCCCTCTTCTCTCGATCGTTCTCCCTCTCTTGTTCTTTCTATTTTTCTTATTCCAAAACCCTCTTTCTTTTACCCTAATTAGTATATAATTAAGTATAAAAGATGAATAAAATAACCCACTTTTTATTTTAAGGTTGTCTCCTTTAACCCCCAAGTAATTGAATTATTAATATTAATCCATTAACTTTATAATTATAAGCATGAAAAGTCCAAAACGCCCCTTTAAAAACTTAACAGAATTTCCGACCCGAGTGAGCTTACGGAGCCTGTGACGGTCCGTCACGACTGTGACGGTCCGTCCTGCAGGTTCGTCGCAAAGTTCAGAGAGTTAATTTCTGTGGAAGATGTGTGACGGTCCGTCGTGCCCACAACGGTCCGTCCTGCCATTCCGTTACGAAGTTCAGAGAGTCGATTTCAGTACCCAATTTTCAGAATTCTAAGTGTTTTGGAACGAGACCCCCTCGACGGTCCGTTGTGCCCATGACGGTCCGTCGTGGGATCCGTCGTCTCAGCCAGTTTTTCCAGAAATAAAATCTGCTGCTCAAAACGACTAAACAGGTCGTTACAGTTCCCTCATGTAAAACGAAAGACAACAAAATAAACGTTGAGTAGGGTTACTTGAGGAGTTGGCGTAGTACAGGTAGTGGTATGGGACGTTACATAGACATTGCAAAAGTTGACTCTAATGGAAATCCTAGGAGATTTTTCATAAGTAATATGATGATATGAAACATATATGTTATGATATATGATGTTACTTTTATATGAATGTCGGATATTATGACGAATATGTTATTTGGGTATATTGCTATGTTAATAATAACAAATTATGTTACAAGTTATATGAAGCAAAGCCTTAATTATGGTCTCATACCTTATCTACTAGGTTATGCGGAGTTATGGGGATACACATGGCTATTGCACTTTTTCTAGGTTGGGGATGGGATCATTGGTAAGTGTTTTGTATGTTATGTTTATATGACCTTTGCAATATGTAATGTTAGCATTATACCATTAGAAGACGTCTTTGATTATGATCATTCTTTAAGTGAGTAAATATTTGGATTTTATATGTTATAAGGTATGTGCATTGAGAATTTTTATATGACTTAGTATGTTTTCTAAAGATATGAGAAATGAACCTTTTTCGTGCATGTCCTTATGTGTTATGTGCATATACCATACTTAGTACATGTGGCGTACTAACCCCGCTACATTATGTAACTACAAGTGTAGGTTCCAACCATTGAAGTTAAGTAGGTATACTTGAAGAAGCTTGGAACTCTCTCTCCATGTCTTGGTAGTTCCTCATGTTCGGGGATGCTATCTTTCATATTCTAGCTTACATATTTTTTTAGTAGTTTTAAGAATACGCTATTTCCATTATGTTTTTTTGGATTCTTTTGTATTAAGGCTATATTGCATATTGACTATTGTATTGGCTATGTTCAGGTTTAAACTCATTAGATGGTTTATATATGTGAGACAATTTCTTAGAATAATGTATGGTTTATGAATCATTAGTATGAAGTCTAAGTATACTTCAATAGAATGTAAAAGCTTTAAAATTTCCGCAAATTTTAACTGATTACGTGTTAAGACGAATGATAAGAGGCTATTTGAGTCCTCTGAGAGGATGACAATGCCTGTCTCATCGGGGGTATGCTCTCCAGGTGTAACAAACATGGTATCAGAGCATGAGATTAAATATCCTTAGGATCAATGTCTCACCAAACCACATTACCTAGTGTCTTGTTCATTGTTATGAAGCGTGCCACAATTATGGATGAGAGGCTATGTGATGATTAGGGAACTTCTGTTTTCTTGATACTACTATGTCGTGTCTTTATAGTTTGGACACGATGTGTCTTTTAGCATCCAATCCCTTTCTTTTGTATATAGGCGATGAACGCAAGAAGGACAGCCACGAGAAGGGTAGGATAAGAGATTGCGAATGCGAGAGCTACTACCCAAGATTACTTAAATGCTTCTCAAGTGGAAGCTACTACAAATGATCAAATTCCGGTGAATCCTTCGACTATGACAGATGGTGAGGTGAGGGAAGCCCTGTTACAAATGGACCAAGAAATCACCACCCAAGCTCAAACCATCACGGCTCTAGCTAACACAGAAGTTGTTCCTCGAGAGAACCAACATGCTAGTACTATGGGTAGCCGCTTGAGAGATTTTACGAGGATCAGTTCTCTAAAGTACTTTGGGTCAAAAGTTTATTAAGACCCCCAAAATTTCCTTGATGAGGTCTATAATATTTTGTTTGTTATGGGGTGAGTACTACTGAGAAGGCTGAACTTTCAGCCTATCAACTCAAGGACGTGGCTCAGACAAGGTACAAACTGTAGAATGATAGTAGAATGTTTGGAGATGGTCCCATGACTTAGGAGATCTTCAAAAGGCCCTTTTTGACAGATTTTTTCCATGGGAGCAAAGAGAAGATAAGGTGAAGGAGTTTCTCAACCTTTGTAAAGGAGGTATGAGTGTGAAAGAATACTCTTTGAAGTTCATTAAGTTGTCCAAATATTCTTCTTCTTTGTTTTCCAATGCTAGGGATGAAACGAGCCATACGCAACGGGCGTGTCCGAAGAGCTTGAAGAAGAATGTAATGTAGGCAGGCTTCATTGCAATATGGATCTTTGTAGGTTAATGGTTCATGCTCAACAAGTTGAGAAAGTCGTCTAAGGAAGAGGAATAGGTAAGCTAAGAGGGCAAAGTCGTTTGAAAGTGGTTCTTCTAAGAGTAGGCCTTATGTGTAAGACAAGCCTAAGTTTAAGAAAAGGTTTTCAAAGCAGGTTTGTTCTACTTTCTCCAAGGATCGAAATGATAGAGGTTCTAGTCCTAAACCTCAAGAGGGTGGAAACGTTGATCCACCAAGAGAAAGACCAACTTGTGGTAAGTGTGGTAAGAAACATGAGGGTGAATGTCTTGTTGAGACTAATAGTTGATATGGTTGTGGCAAAGGTGCCCATAAGGTGAGGGATTGTCCTAATGTGAGAATTCAAGGTAAGGGTAATAGCCAAGATCAACCAAGCGGTCCTAGTTCTGAAGCTCCAAAAATGAACCATTTCATGCACTCAAGGCTAGAGATGAACAAGAAATCTCTCCCGACGTTGCGATGTGTATGTTACAAGTTTTCTCTGTTACTGTCTATGCATTTCTTGATAAGAATGAAGTTTTCACAGCTATTTGCTTAATCCATTAAAGATTGGCTTATAATGACTTTGTATATTATGGAAATTATCAAATAATGGACATAGTCAATATATATTGGCGTATAAAGACTTCGCCTAATTTAACAAGAATGAAAATTTTAAGTTGTATACTAAATAGGTGCATGTTTTGGTGAAAAATAGTACAAACTAGAGTTTAAGAAGATGTTTACATACACTATTCTTGCACTTAGTGAAACTTGTATGCATATGTTTTTTTGAGATTTTGTTTTTTTCTTGTTATCTTAATAAGATTTATAGCATGGTAACTCTTGGATCGATCTTTTTTTTTATCTTATGATGAGGTTGAGAAGGAAATACCTCACTTTCTGTTATGAATATGTAGCTCTTATATGTTTGTGCATCATAAATTGAGTGCTAAGTGAAATGATATGTTATGTGTTGGTTGTGCTACTTGTGTTAAGTCTTTTTACTACCCTCCAAAAGATTTTTTGTGTCATTCGAGGACGAATGTTCCTAAGGGGGAATAATGTAATACTCCGTAAATTCCATGACTTAGACTAGAGCTTAATCTATTTCATAATGCTTAAAATGATGTTTCCAAAAAATGTACATGTCTAGTATAGAGCCTATTAAGTGTTAAAAATAGGTATTGGGATACATTGGCATCCCAATGCCAAATATTGATAAATATTGGGCGTAGCATAGTATATTTGCTTAAGGGTGTTAGCCTATATCTCTATATATATACACAAGTATTTAAAATATAACCCGAGCTTGTTTGGGAATTGTACCTGCAATGAAGACCCTAAGCTAAAACCATTTATTCACAACTTAACACATTAGATATGAGGCATCAAAGTGTCAAGCCTAACTATCATAGCACATAACAAACTTAAAATAATCATGTAGATTAAGCAGTGACCAAGGACATAGTGAGGATCCTTGGGACAATAAATAAACATTCAAAAATAAACCTTCAACAACAGTAGGTTAGGAAAGTACAAGTAACACATGTGAAAGAAAATGTGTAACCGTCCAAGGGGGACCACGCGACCACCCTAACCAAATTCTGTTAGGGTAATTAGGGGCAGGCGTGCGAACGAGTCCCTCCATGTGGAGCCTAAATCCCTAACAATCTCTAGACTTTAACTAACTGACCTACCAAACTAACTAACCTAGGTATAACCAAACATAATTGACCAAGGGACCCGACAACGTAAGACATAACCGGGTTATAGTAACCTAGTAACTAGTTCAAGAGACATCCTAGTATCTAACCTAGGATTGTTCAAAAGGGTTTGTTATGGTCCTAACGACTTAGGGGTTCTTTACTAATTAACCTAGGTCACTTAATTAATTATGTTAGAATTTTAATTAATTCAAAATCATGGTCAAACCCGAAATTGGTCTATGTCGAATGTTCTCCTAGTTGTAGTCAATTTAGGAGGGACGTTTAATGTAATTTAAGTGGAGGGTCTTTAGGGTAATCCTCGGGACTTCTATATGTTGATATTAGGTCAGTTTTAGACCACAATTACATGTCCCAAATAAGAATCAAACGAAATTCTCTTAATCTCTCAATAATGCTCTCTTTTCCAAACACCATTGAAGAACTAGAAAAGTTTAAGGAAGAGGACGAAGGTTTTGAAATTTCCAATCAAGATTTTGTGGATTCTTCATCTATAATATATGGGTTTTTCACTCTTGGGATTCTTTTCCCCAAGATATTCTTTCAAGATAAGATTTCAAGAACTTCAAATGCTATGGTTTTTACTCTACAAAAACGGATTTTTGTCTTAACCCTAGATTTAGGATTTTTAATGAAAAGTAAATGTTTTCAATATTTAATTTCGTATGAATTTTCGAATTATAGATTCATAATGTTTGAATAACGTGTGATAAATGATATTTCTCTATGTGATGGTTTTGAATGAGTTATTTGTAGTGTTTTGATAACGTGAAAACGTTAGGATTAGAATGTAATTGAGTGTTTCACTATGTATGATTATGAATATTGCATTATGAATAAGATTCTTTGAAGCAAGAGGTAAGTCTTCTAAACGTGATTACTCTAAGATGTTTATGCTAGTCTATAAGTGATGATGCTATGTGATGAAAGTATATATGATGTTGCTATGTGAATATTCTGGACTATGAACATGTGTATCGTAAGTTTATGATAAGAATATGCAAGTTATGTTACTCTCTTGTAGGTTTTACACAAGATGACTATGCCATGTAAATCTCACGTATGAAGGATTACGATGAAAGGACAATTCTCATCTGATCTAAAAGAGGTAATAATAAGGCTATACAAGGAGAAAATATCCTATGACCTATGATAAGTTTCATTTATAAAAAACAATTTAAAGGTTATTTTAATAAAAGAGACTTAAGCTAAGCACCGATGAACTAGATATAGAAAGTGTCCCTCCCCAGGGGAAGGTAGATTCACAAAGATTCTCATGAGATTTAGGATGCCACGTTATTTGGAACTATGAGTCTCTAATACATCTCCTAGTTCTTGACTATGCTGCCACCATACGATACAAGCTAGTGGATCCACCTTGAAAGGTATGACATGTAGGTTCTACTTTGGACGATAGACCACTTTCTTTTCGGTGTGGGGAAGACACCGGATTCCATGTTTAACTCGCATGGTCTACGTCATTTAATGTGTATGTTCACTCATGTAAGACAATAGACAATAAAATGAACGTTGACTAGGGTGACATGAGGAGTTAGTTTAGAATATGTAATGGTATGCAACGCTACGTAGACATTGCACAAGTTGACTCTAAGGGAAATCTAGGAGATTGCTCATAAGTAATATGATTACATGAAAGATATAGGTTATGGTATATGATGTTACTTTTATATGAATGTTGGCTATTATGATGAATATGTTATTTGGCTATATTATTATATTAATGATAACTAATTATGTTACAAGTAATATGAAGCAAAGCCTTACTTATGGTCTCCTATCTTATCTACTCAGTTATGTGGAGTTATGGTGCTTCACATGACCATTGCACTTGAGGTTGGGAATGGGATCATTGGTAAGTGTTTTGTATGTTATGTTTATATGACCTTTGCAATATGTAATGTTAACATGATGCCATGAGAAGATATATTTGATTATGATCATGTTTTAAGTGATGAAATATTTGACTTGTATATGTTATACGGTATGTGCATTGAGTATTTTTATATGACTTAACATGTTTTCTAATGATATGATAAATGAATCCTTTTCATGCATGTCCTTATGTGTTATGTGCATATACCCATACATAGTACATGTGGCGTACTAACCCCATTAAATTAATTTACTAAAACTGTAGGTTTTGGCCATTGAAGTTAAGGAGGTCGATTTGTAGAATCTTCGAACTCTTTCTCCAAGTCTTGGTAGGTCCACATGTTCGTGGATGCGATATTTCATATTCTAGCTTTTGTATTTTTTTAGTAGTTTTAAGAATATGCTATTTCCATTATTTTCTTTTGATTCTTTTGTATTAAGGCCTATATGGCATATTGACTATTGTATTGGCTAAGTCCAGATTTGCATTATTAGATTGTTTATATATGTGAGAAAATTTCGTAGAATAACATATTGTTTATGAATCATTAGTATGAAGTCTAAGTATACTTGAATAGTACTTAAAAGTTTTTAAATTTTGTGCAAATTTTAACTGATGACATGTTATGACGAATGCTAAGAGGATTGTCTGAGTCCTCTGATAGGATGACGACGCCGGTCTCATCCGTGGTGTGCTCTTCGGGTGTGACACATATTATAAGGAACCGTTTGCAAACAGACTATAGTTGGCAAAAGTCTTATGCCGACCGTAGGAGAAGAGAGCTTGAATTTGAAGAGAGTGATAAGGTGTATATAAATATTACGCTCATTAAAATGGTGGTTAGATTTGGCAAGAAAGGGAAGTTAAGTCCTCTTTATATGGGTCCCTACGAAATTTTGCAAAGTGTTGTAAACGTTGCATATGAGTTGAAACTCACTAGTGAACGATATTTGGTTCATTCGGTTTTTCATGTATCTATGCTTAAGAAGTGCATTGGTAATTCCGAGTCCGTTCTTCCTATCAAAGGTCTTGGTGTGAAAGAGAACCTCTCCTATGAGGAGGTTCCGGTTGAAATCCTTGATCATCAAGTGAAGAGGTTGAGGAATTAAGAGGTGGCCTCCGTTAAAGTGTGGAGAAACCAGCTAGTTGAGGGAGCAACATGGGAGGCCGAGGCCAACATGAAATCCTGTTTATCCTCATCTCTTTGCTAATTAAGGTTAGTTGTTCCTATTTTAGATTAATTTCATTAGTTAATTTGAGTTTGACTAGTTTTTACAAAAATGTGCTTGTGGAAAAATGCTCTTTTACTTGATTTGACCTTATGTTGTCTATTTGGTATGTTGTTTCCTTCATGTAAAGTTATTGAGAATAATGATGTGTTGAGAAAGGAATTTTGGCATAATTGACTCTTAAATGATATGTGGAGCTCATATGGTAGTTAGAATGAAATTCCTCATATTGTGATTTTGAATTCTTATGTGTGAAAGTTGATGTTTTGGGTCATTTGTGTAAATTCCCTAATTATGTACTGAATGGAGTTGTAAAGCACTCCTTGAGTTGTAAATCATGTTGATTTTTGTATATTACAGGTTGGGTTGCTAGTCTTGAGTCTATCCTTTCCCTTTTAAAAGTTTAGTGTAATTCGGGGACAAAACCTCCTGGGGGTGGGAGGAGGGGGGGATAATGTAACATTCCTAAAAGTGAAGACCTCATATAGAGCCTCACAACTTCATATAATGTTGATTATACTGTTTTAGACCTAAATTAATGTTTAAAAGTAATCTATGAAGTTTTAGAGCCAAGACGTCATGGAAAGACCTTGACGTCCGTAAACTAGCTAAATATAACTAATTGACGTCCCTATGTTTGATGAAAGATAGGGAGAGTCCAATGATGTCTAAAACTTATAAAAAGACTTTAAAAAGGTAAAATGTAGCATAGAGGGTCTAAAAGTTCAATAGAGACTCCCCAAGGACTACCCAAAGGGTCCTTGAAGAGGTCCCCGGCATGGGTAAGCTGGCTGCCAAAGTAAGCTGCGACAGGCAGAGTTCAAGAGCTTCTGCGCGTCAACCAGACCATGCGCTTGTTGGAAAAAATTGTCTCGCAACGCGTGCACGCCACGAGGTCCACTGCCTCAAATCAGTTCTAGAAAAATCAATTCAGAAATCACCCTTGTGACGCGGAGGCACTTCTTAGATTCGTTGAAATCGTATTTTAAGCATTTTGACTTCACAAAATGAACCATTTAACTGACGGGTGTTTTGGGTAAATTAGGGGGTGATTGTATATAGCCTAATGGTCATTTTAAGTCAATTTTCACTCACCTAAACAAAATTCCGAAAACAAAACCCAAAAGCTCTCATCTCTCTCTACATTCTCTTCCCCGACATCCTCCATTGAATGAAAAACAATGCTTGAATAAGAAGACCAATTTGTTTAAGATTTCACTTCAATTTTGTGGATTAATCTTTATTAAGGTATGGTATCTTCACTCTCGGGATTCATTTAACCATGAGGTCCTTTCAAAGTTTATTTCCAAATGACCCAATTCCATGGAGCTTTCCAATTCTACTGGATTTTATTATGAACTTTAAATTGATAATAAATTGTGATTTCCTATGACTAATTAAGTGTATATTGTTGCTTAATGGATGTTAATTGATTCAATTTCATGTATATCATGTCCCTTTCACCAAATTCCCCAAATCTTTGATCTTGCTTATGAATAGAAGGGAATCGAAGAATGTATTGATTGTTAGACTTTTTTTTTTATCTATTCTAATTTATTCATGGATTTCCTAGAGAAATGTGTTGTTCGGATTGGATCTATGTCTTGAAGAATTCATGATGAACCTTAATTCTCCTAACCCTAGGTTAAGAATTGAAGTTTACTGGGATAGTGTTGATGCAATTGACTTAGTATTGTGTTTATTACTATTAAATGATGATATTACACCCATTGTTCGGTTGAATTGGATGGTTGATGGTTAAACTATGAATATAGCTTGTGATGGAGATTTGGTAAGTCTTCTGATCTCAACCCTTTACCTCAATTATGATTACCTGTGTTTAGTAATGAAATTATATTGATGTATACCTTATGATAAGATTGATTAGGGTTGGTATGATTTTGAATTTAAATGTCTTGATATATGGTTTGTGATTTGTTGGATAATATGCAATGATATAAGGTTGGTGATGAATTGCCTATGTTCCTTGTTATGATATGGTGATGTAAATGTGCTAACCTCATATGTCTTAATTGCAAAGAAAAGACAATACTCATGCAATTCCTATTGAGCTATGATGATGACTATATAAGGGGTAGACCTGTATGACCTAAAATAAAGTTATGCTTGTTAATGAAAGACATTTCAAAGGGGAATCTAGCTTAGCACCGAGTGAACTTGTAGATGAGGGGTGGCGCCTTCCCAAGGAGGGAAGGTAGGATTCACCATAGTCAGTGGTGGATAGCCTCATAGCCCAAAAAGGCATAGAGTGATGTTTCCATGCCCGCACCCAAGCTCCATAAACTATGTTTCAACCATAGGAATACTAGCTAATGGATCCACCTAGATGCTATGTTCATGTTTTGTACTACTTTGGCCGGTATACCACCTTCCATTTGTGTAAGGTTTTACAATACCGGATTCCACATATAACTCTTGTAGTCTATGTCGGCTAAGGCAAGTGTTCCCAAAAGTAAAATAAAATAATGAAGTAGACACTAACTAGGGTGACTTAAGAGGCTTGACTTAGCCTAGGTAGGGGTATGGGACTCTACCTATGCCTTGCACTAGTTTGCCTTGAGGGAAACTTTAGGAGGTTGTTATTGTGTTCAATAATGTTATTGTTATGTATGTGTTGACTCTACATATTTATTATCTTATATGATGTTAGTTTCATTTATTAAATAGATGTTTGTCTATACTAAAAAATATGATGATGGCTACTATTGATGCTATGTTATATTGAGTTAAGTATTACTTATTGAGTAAGGTTATATGGCTTCAATTTTTCATTGCACATGTAAGCTAAATTGTGTGTTATGGGTAAGGGTCTTGATTATAGTATATTATGAACTCTTATATATGTTTACTTGACTATACTTGTGAAGGTTGGTCTTGTGTTCTACATGGGTTTGACTTAAGGGTTATGTGTTCATTGGCTAATATATGTTCTTGGATGAGCATAAGCTTTTTCAAAGTAAATTAGCATTTTTTGAACAAATGTCCTCTTTAGCATGATATCAATTGTTGTATGTGCATAAACTCATACTTTGTACAAGTGTGGACTAACCAATCATTTATGTTAACTACAAATGTAGGATCCGGCCGTTGAGCTTATAAAAGGCCTGTGAATAATACTTGGATATTCCCAAGATTTTGGTAGATCCTCACTTTCCGAGGACAATGCCCTTATCAAGCTATTGATGTTGTTCTACTCATTACATTTATAGTTCTTCCCTTTTCATTTGAAGACGGTTGTTGTATAGTCTATGTGAGGCTCTTTATTGTATTGAAGTATGTGTTAAGCCCAATTATTGAATTCATTTTAGATTGTTTAATATGAGACACAATATTGACTTCTTATGATAATATTTTACTATACTATGTATTTGAAATAAAAGTAAAAGACTATATAATCTTCTTATATGAAGGGTCTATGTATACATGATATACATATATTTTGTGTAAGTGAAAGGTCTAAGTAAACCTCAATGTAGATGTAATCGAAAAGTTTTAAATCTTCTGCAATTTTAACCTATGAATGTAATGATGAATTATAAAAGGCTAATCTTAGTTCTCTTCGAGGATGACAACACCGGTTACGTCTAGAGGGTGCTTCTCAGATGTGAAATAGGTTTAGGTATGAGGAATAAGTAGCATCAACATTACCACCACACATTATACATAGAAACATTACTATCTAAGTAACTTATAATTTGAAATTGAATCGAAGAAGAACCAATCACCATACCTCTTTTCCCCTTCCAAGAACCTTCATACTTCCATTACAAAGAATATATACCAATTACATAAACAAGGTATGACACAATTACATAACTAACAAGAATGTTGTCAATCTACATGTTCATGATCTTCACAATTCACTATATCAATTAAAGGTTTTCATGAAATTGGGGGAAGGACATGGGTCTAGGGAAATATCATAAGAAATCATCAATTAAACATCAATATATACTTAAACAACAATAAATTATCATAATTCATCAGAATTGATTCATAATTTTTTTCATCAAAGAAGACCCTGTGGAAGAAAACCCTAGATTTGGGAAATTTAGAAATCATCCTTTTGAGGGACCTCTTAAGGAAAAGAATCCCAAGAGTGAAATAAATCGTACCTTAGAGATGATAAAACCACGAAATTGGGTTTGAAAAATGAAGTCTTGATCTTCTTCTTGGAGCTCTAGTGGTCTTCATTAGAGGTTTTGAGGAAGAGAGAATTTGAGAGAGATGAGACTGATTTTTTATATAAACTTTTGAGAATTGATTCGGGTGTTAAAAATGACTTAAAACTGACCCTAATATGTTATATAAGACCCCTCACTTAATTGGTTTTTTTGTGAAGTCAAATTGACTTAAAAATGATGTGAACGAAATCTAGGAAGTTGTTGCAAGTCGTGGTGTCAATTTCACATTTATTTTTGAAAATCCCGGTTGATTGAACCTCGTGGAGGCCCCGCGTCGGAAGGTAAATTTTGATTTTCTTCGTGCTAGTTGTGCGATGCGCAGCGATCTCCATATCTCTTGTGGTCGCAGGCTGCTTTGGCAGCCTACCCGCCCAAGTTTGGGTCCTTCTCAAGGACCCTTCGAGTGGTCCTTGGGGAGTCATGACCGGAAGTTTGTAAAATCCTTAATATACTTTATATAATCAAAGTATTTTTACAAGTTTTAGACTTAATATGACTCTCCCAAACCTTCTCCAAATATAGGAAATCTACTAGTTTAATTTTGCTACTCTTAAGACGTCAAGGCCTTTCTTGAACTTTTTGTCTCTAATACTTCTCCAAAAAGTTATTTATACTTATTTAGTTCTAACATAATCATTATTCATCATATGAGTCTCTAATATAGGTCATGTAATTTTCGGTGTGAGTGTGGAAGGGACGCCCCTCATCATCAAGTTCACTAGGTGCTAAGCTAAGTTCCCTTAATTGAAAACCCTTAATTAACATTACCTTCATAAAAATAGGCTTTAGGAGATTAAATCATCATATTCGTATCTCATAGGTTATAGATGAGAATGTCCTTTCATCAACCTAACTCATGTGAGAAGACCTTTAACACGGACATAGCATATCAAGCACAATCTAGTATAGAGTATAATTGAACAAACCTTTCAAAAGACCCTACTGTACTAGAATATCATACATTCTTCATTATATTCATTAATGCGTGTGTACCTATATGTGTAAATACCTTTCGCATAGACACTCTTAGACAACACATGTTCATACTTCATTTCATTCATGTATTAGTGTATAGGTGTACATATATGAGAAAACCTTTCATATAAACACATTTAGACACTACACACATTGATATATCATCATACCATATACATGACATCATAACATATACTTCATGTTCATATCTTAATCATGCATTCATATGCATATACATAGAGAAATCACCTTAGGAACTATACTATCAAGGTATACATGTGCAATGTACTAGGCAATGTCTCATACCCTTGCCTACACTTCTACACCTATCAAGTCATCATAGTTAAGATATATTATCATATTTTTAGGAACATATACTTTATATGCATAGCATATGAGAATTATCCTTTCATTTGTCACCATGAACCTATACTACTTATAGGCATGCATGAGGTGTGTGTACATTGGTAAACATGGTCACACAACGGCCATTAATGTATTATTGAGGCAGGCACCCTCCAAGGATCACAATATACATTAATTTCCCTTAAACCATAGACCCCACACCACATTATATAATAGGAGATAAGACACCTTCATCGTTGAATCTAAGACTCCTAACGATTGTTAAGATCACGCATTCATGTAGGTTACATAGGTAGGGGTCATTCATAAATAGAATTTCATCATTGATAATCATATATACCAATCTAACCCTAACATTTTCATTCACATGGAGAAAACATCATCAATACAACTAGAACATGATACTAGCATTTGAGACTAGGCAAATACTTCACATTGTGTGTTCATCAAAACCACTCTTCACCAATACCACAATTTGACTTTAAGGAAATGATCAACATATATAGATATTAAAAAGAAAATAAACATCGCCACCATTAGTGGACCATACAACACAATGCCATCCAAGGCCAATTGTACTACGAATTTTATACAAGGTAGAGGGAATAGGGCAATCTTAGCAATTCTCCATGCTTTGATCATCATTGTTCAATTCCCAACAATTCATCACAATTCATATAGAAATAGTAGCTATAATACATTAACATGATTGATATCACATTCTAAGAACATCTCAACAAGATCACATTACCCACATTATAGGCATAATTGAGAATTGAGATGGATTCAGATTAAAAACAGTATCTAATAATCAATTTATTATAATCATGCTTGTAAATACATTTTAGAATGAACCTATGGCTAGATTGAAAGATAGTTATTTTGACCATGATATCTTCTTCGAAAACATTGAAGGAACTACTTAGATGAATGGTTAACTAACGATGAATGATTAACATACCTCATTATATGAGAACACCACAAAAACATGATGAAGAAACCATGAAAATCAAGCCTCTAAGTTGTTCTTGAGCTTAATCTCCAATCGAGGTTTCTAGAGAGTTCTTTTGAGAGGGAAGGGTGAAATTTGAAGAATGACTTTGGCAATGGGGTACTAATGTTATTAACTAACTTAATATACCCAAAAATAGATAAAATAACTGCCTAGAGTCTATTTAGGACGTGAGGTTAATTTCCCTTTAACCTCTGCAATGGATAGCGTGCATGGCTAGCAGTTGAAGGCTGCATCAACGAGTGCAGTCGATAAGGCGTCAACTGATTGATGAGCCGTCCTGCTGATCCGTCGTTTGGGAATGAGGCTCCCATCTTGGGGGCTAAGCTCACACGACTATGTGTTGATCCATCAACTGGGCGTGTTCTGGTGTACGATCTGTTTATTTCTAGCTCGTCGTTTAGACACTGCCAAGGTAGTGTCTACGAAGCGTTTGGGTCCTCCTCAAGGACCCCTTGGGGAGTCCTGCCCAAACATTTTGACCCTAAATACACTTGTTTACTTGTTAGGGACCTTCCCTTTAAATCTGACCACCAAAAAACACATAAAACATACCAAGGCACTGTAGTATACACTAGCACGTCTCAAGGCTAACATTCAAATATATCAGACGTTCTTGGACGTTTGACCTCCAAACCACTCCAAATAAAGTATACACACTCTAAAACATTTATTTAGCATATTATTTACATTTTTAGGCACATGTGAGGCTATAGCTACCTTAATTCATTTTGAAGGACCTTACACTAATAACCTAGATAACGCCCTAAACCTAAATACACATAATCCCTTTACCCTAAACCGTATAATAAAATCGTGAAACAAAAAAAACCTAATCCCTAAACCCTAAACCCTAAAAAAATACCGTTAATTCTAAACATAAAACCCTTAGAACTAAAATCTAAACCTTATGGATTCCTAAATCCTATGCATAATCGATTTTCATCTAAAAAATAAATTGAAATAGAAGTTCTCAAAAATCCAAACTTCTCTCTAGATTATCTCTAGAACAGACGTTCATTGGGAATGCAAAAATCGCAGCATGTGGAGCAACGCCGGCTACCTGATAAGGCTAAACCACTGATTTCTAATACGGATCACAAACACAAAACCATTCCACAAATTCATCAGACAATTCTTTGAATTTGCGGCGTGAAGATGAGTTCAATATTGAAAACATCAGAAGAGAAGTTGGACTGGGCAAGGAAAATTATGGAGTTAGCGAATTCTTTTTCGCTACAGGTTAAATCGAAGGCTGAAATGAAATTATTAGAGCAAAATCGATATTCATCTAAAAGATCAGATTAAATGGAAGTTCTCAATTGCACGAGTGGTGTTAGAATCACAAGAAAATTTAATGAAACACAATCGCGACCAAGTTTTGTAGAGAATCAAAATATTGGTGGGTGTTCTTTGAATCGCGAAGTTGTAGATCAGAGAGTTTGTAAATCGTCTGAATCGCGATTGGAGTTTCGATCAGGTTCTGATATGGCATACGTGAATCCAAGTATTGGTGTTTGTTCGAGTGAACAAGGCGAACAAAAATCAGACAAATCGAATCCAAAACAGAGTAAAACTGTCGATTTGCAAAGTTTGGAAGGTGGTGCAGTATCTCCAATCAACCTTGGAGATGATGGGGATAAAGGAAATGTTTATAGGGTTTAAGGTATTCATCATCATGGAGAGACTGATAATCTTAATTCTAATGCACAAGAGGGTGAAAATCGGCAAGCTCAAAAAAGTCTTAAAAGAAAAAAAGAAAGAACAGGGTTGACGAGGCTGTTAATTCCATGTTGGACATTGGCAGCAGTTCTGTGGCCAAAAGCAAAGAACAGGATCAATCAAGAACAACCACCAGTTATGGGAAAAATCAATGTGCAGGGGAGACGCGTCACAGTAAAAGTTATAGACAGAATCTTGAGCAGTTTCTTGGTGATCGATTGAGTAATCCTCCAGGCAATGCCAATGTACCTGCACGTAAAAATGTTGATGGATTGAATTCAGGTAAGATCTCTCCTCCTAACATTTCTCCTAGTATCATTAATGCTCAAAATGTTTATAGGAAGAATGTTGGTTTAACTGCTGTTGATCATGTTGGTAGTAGTTGGAATGGAGGTTCTTGTTATTGGTACTGGGTCTGGACATGGCCATTTCATTGCACCTACAAATAAATTAATAATTTTGTTAGGAATTTTGATGTTGAAGTAACTAGGAATGGTTGGAATGAGAGTGCATTTGGTACTGCTGCTAGGCACATTCAACAGTCATTTCCACAAATTTCTAACAACTTTGTGAGACCTAATCAACAGTCTAATGTGAATCTACAACGACAAAGAGGGTATGGGCAAATTAAAGAACAAAAACAAGCTGATAATCAAGAACCTGCACCTTATAAATTTATCCAAACATATGCTGCTAGGCATAGATGTAACTTGGCAAAAATTGGAGATCCCATTTTGTTTGAGAAACCTAAGATTACTATGAAAGTAAGGCAGACTTACTGTTATATTTAGTGCAGATGATTTCTGGTTAAATGGACAGATAAATGTAAGTATACTCTAATTGGAAAGTATATTAATGTGATACCTAAAGAGGAGATTATTAGACACAGTTTTATCGACTAAACGAAGTTATCAGGTGGGGTTAAAATTGCCCATTTCGATGCTAGTAGACATGTGTACATTGATTTGGATAATGAATTTGACTTCGTAAAAGTTTGCACTAAGCAAAGAATGACTGTTGACGAACAACCTATGATAATTCAAACTTCGACTCCTACCTTTAAACCTATTGAATAAACTCCAATAGTTCTTGTTTGGATAGGACTGCTGCAGCTCCCTTGGCATTGTTATTATAAGGATATCCTAACAACCATGTTGTCTGAAGTTGGTAAAGTGTTAAACTTATAGAATGCCACTATTAACAAGACTAGAGCTAGCATGCCAAGGGTTAGGATTCAACTTGATTTTACAAAGGAACGACCTAAACATGTGTGACTTGGTTATGATGACGAGGATTTGAGTAAAGGTCAATGGCAATGTATTGAATTTGAAAATGTGCCAGCATATTGTCTGTATTGTAAACATCAAGGTCACATGATCATTGAGTGCACAGTCAAGGTAAGGGATGAGGAGTTTCAGCAAATAAAAGAGCTGGAAGCTGGAGAACGACCGGAACAATACAGGAAAAACAAAGCTGGAAATTAATAATGGTGCAGGGGATATGCAGCTATCTTCACAACTTGGAAATGGCACACAACAAATGCATCATGTACAAGAAATAATCGAGTAAAATGGTAAAACTGGAAGACACAAAAAGCAACAGTCAATAAGCAGCAACAACAAGCTCCCAAGACTGCCTGGAAAGCTAGAGAACTGCAGCAGGAAGTAGCTGTGAAGGAGTTACAAAAACCAGTTCAAACAAGTATGGCAATTAATGTTCTACTTGTAATATTTTTATTGAATTAGATATGCATGAACAACATGGTATGAGCAAGAATGCATAAAAGAATGATCATGCAGATTAGCAACGACAAACAACCTGCCATGCAAGCCATGCACAATTTAAAAAAGCAGATAAAATTCAATGTGTAGCGACTGGAATACAACAGCCAGTCCACACAGCTCAGTGTGTACATCTAACATGCCACAACTAAGCACAACAACAAACAGGACATCAAGTCCCTGCACAAAAATTAACATAGCTAAATTTCCCAATTCAGCTATTCTACCAGGTATTACTCCTAAAACTCACTTGCCACATCTTCCATTATTTGTGAGACTAATGTAGTCTGTATAGGAGATGGAGGAAGTGCATAGAGTGGTGTGCAGGGGAAACAAAGATAAGGTTTGTTTGTGAGGGGGAATGGATTGAGCTTAGAACTCTTGTCAGAAGTAGCAACCACCACCTCTTATTGCAGATGATGAAATTCCAGGTTGACACCAAGCTCCTGAAGGTCACAGTACAAATTACTATTTTGGAGGACAAAGCACAAGTCCTCAACAATATAATCAACAAGAAGAGGAAGGAACAAACAGTCCAAGACTTCAAGAAGAAGAAGAATCTCCTCAAAACTGTAACAATAAATCTAAAACAAGACTGAGTAAAAAAAGAAGTGATAATATTCAGAAAAAAACTACAGAAGGAACAGGCAAGTGGAGCTGATCATCAAAAGCAACAATAAAATAAGGAGGAGGTGGATGAATATAGCCACATAGTGTTTGAGGGTGAATGATAAAGATACTCGATGCTTAGATAGTAATAAAGATGAACAAGAGGTTAAATCCACCTTTCACACTTATTATGAAGAAGAAATAAAAGAATTTCAACACAAGCAAGGGTTGTCACCAAGAGGAAGGAAGACTACAAGACATAATCTTAGTTTGGAGAACACTAGAACGCCAACCACAAGGGCCAGAAGTACAGGTCTTTAATCATATTGTACAGTTAAAATTGAAATTATTCATATGTTTAAATGATGTATAAGATTAAAGTTGCATTTTGACACATTCTATTTATAATGACTATGTCTTTGATGGAGTTATTTAAATAGGTTCTTTTACTTGCTATAGACTTTTCTTGTAAAGGGGAGAGTCTCCCTTATTTATGTATTCTTAGTAAACTATGCATGAAGAATGAGTCCTCCATAGCTGCTTGGTTTATTTTGAATACGACTTAATGTATAGGGTTGAGTTTACTAACCTTATTAGGTTGTTCGACTCATAACCCACCATAGGATCGGAGGTAAGGTTTATACCCCCTTTATCTACTTTTTGATTTTAATAATCACACAAAAAACCTAAAACCCTAAATTCTAACAAAAATTTAACAATTAGAAACCCTAAAATCTAAATCTTATGAATTCCTAATTTGCCTAAACCCTAATCACAATTTATTACCCCTACAAAACCCTAATCTCTAAACCCTAAATAAAAAAAATATGTAAACCCTAAACCTAAAAAACTCTAGGCGCAAAACTCTATGAATCCGTACATCGTATAAGATGAACTCTATTAAAAGAAATAAAAAACTAAGCCTCAAACCGTAAATATATGAAATCCTAAAAAACCTTAACCTAAAAAATCCAAAGCCCTAAACCCTAAAACCTTGATAAAACCCTTAACCTAAGACCCTAAATATAAAAAAAGTTGAAATGCAAAGCCTAAACCCTATCCTAGAAATCTAAATTCTAAACCAAAAGCCTAAGAAACCCTAAACCCTAAACTTTATGAAACAATAAATCCTAATAACCTTAAAAAAAACCCTAAAAACCATTTAAAACCACTACAAAATCTTAAGCTTTAAACCATACATTCTGTAAATCCATAACTCATAAACCTAAAAACACAATAAAACCCAGAAATCTTAAAAACTTCAAGAAATATGCAACCGTAAAATACCCTAAAGAATCCAACTAAAGCTACCAAACACTAAATTCTAAACCCTATAAAGCCCAAAACCGATACTTAACCCTAAAAACACAAAAAAATGTTAAGCCCTAAACACTAAACCTAGAAAACTTTATCCCTAAAAATCCAAATCCCTGAACCCTAAAGATCAAGGTAAAACACTCAACCTAAAACCCTATATGTAAAAGAACCCTAGCCCCAAAACCCTAAACCATAATCTAAAACCCGAAATCAAAAATTCAAAATCCTAAGAAATACTAAATTCTCTAAACCCTAAAATAAACCCTAAAAACCATTTGATACCCCTACAAAACTCTAGTCTCTAATCCCAAACTCTTAAAAAATCATAAACCTTAAACCTAAAAAACACAAAAAAAACTATGCCCTAAACCCTAGGAAACACGTAACCCATGAATCCCCAAAAATCCATAAACCTAGAAAACTCTTACATTTAAACCAAATAAATCACTGCATTGTATATGCTAAACCCGAAACACAAAAGGAAAACCTAAGCCCTAATTCCTAAACCTATCAAACACTAAAAAATCTTAACCTAGAAATCCCAAATCTCAAAACCCTAAATCACTAAATAAAACCCTTAAACTAAAACCCTAAGCCTAAAAAATTCTAAGCCACAAACCCTAACCTAAGACACTATATCCTAAACCTAAAACCCTAAGAAACCCCTAAACCCTAAATACTATCTCTCATATGATGAATTTATGAGAATATGTTTTAAGTAAAAGTTGGTTGGTTAATGTGATACATAGCCTTCAATAGGATTGTGGGGTCTCATCTTTGGCATTGCACAAGTATTTTTTAGGTGGTCTACATGTTGGGTTTATATTACATTGAATCGAATTACTATGCTTATTAAAAATGTATTTTGAGTTAAGTTAATAGAAAGCATTGTTTTGACTAAATTGTCATTTTCTTATGCATTGATGAATTTTGTGCATAGAAGCCATACCTAGTACGTGTGATGTACTAACCCATATTTCTCCTCTTTTTCTCAAACATTTTCGGTTCGGGCCATTTGAAGTTCGTGGTTGATTTTAAGGAAGACTTTGATCTTTTCCCAAGTCATTTGTAAGTACTCATGTACGGGGATGTTGCAAAGTTCCAATCTAGATATGATGTTGCTTTCTTTAGAAACATTCATTCGTTTTTTATAATTGAGAGAATTGATGTAACCCTATAATGGCCTATTTTCCTTGCATTAGTTATGTCCAAACATTTGTATTCTAGTAGATGGTTTATATGTGAGATTAGACATTAAACTCTTATATGATTTGTTATCTAAAAGAGAAGTCTATGTATACTTCACATGTGAAGAGTTTATGTAAACTCCATATATAATATGCAAGAAGTCTAAATAAACTTCACTATGCAAAGTTTTTAATTATTCTATATTTTTGACCTATTATGTGCTATGATGTATTCTAAGGGCTAGTCTTAGTCCTCTTAGAGGATGACGCCGCCAGTTACTCCTAAGGGGTACTTTGGATAATAATAATAAGTGTGGTATCAGAGCATGAGTTGACTAACCTTAGAATTGATGTCTCACTAAACTACGTCTATGTAGGGTCTTATTCATAATTGTGAAGCATGCCACACTTATAAACGAGAGACTATGTGATGCTTAGGAACTCTCACTCTATTTTTATTCCTTAATAGTTCCCAAGAGTATTAACTCTATCTAGTATTATCTTCGAATCCTTTTATTGTGATTCTAGTTAAAGATTACAAGGAGGAAAAATGCTCGAAGGGCCGAGGAGGAGAATTTGAATGAGGTGGTTCCCATCCAGCTCATCCAAACCCTCAAGTTCCTATAGAAGAAGGGTATATGACTAACATTGACATAAGGGAAGATATTCATAGCTTAACTCAAGTGTTGTCTACCCAAGTTGCTAAGGATGTACGGCTGCAAGTGAACCACAATTCTACAACCACTGCTACAATGATTAGGGATTTCAAAAGGATGAATCTCTCTACTTTATATGGTTCTAAGGTGGATCACGACCTACAAGTGTTCACTGATGAAGTGTTCAAACTTTTTGATGCTATGGGTGTTTCTTATTAAGAAAAGGCGAAAATACCCACCTACCAACTCAAGGATATAGCTCAAGTTTGTTATGAGCAATGGAAGGATAAGAGGCCGGTTAGAGAAGGCTGGATTACTTTGGGAGCTTTAAAGAGAACTTTCCTTGATAGGTTCTTTTCCTTGGAACAAAGGTAGAGGGAAATGCAAGAATTCATCAACCTTCATCAAGGGGTATGAGCGTGAAGGATTATAGTCTCAAGTTCACTCAACCATGAAAGCAGTCTCCAACTATGGTTGCGGATTCTAGAGCTAAGATGAATAAATTTGTTATGAGGATATTAGACCTTGTGGTTAATAAATGTTGGTCAGCTATTTTGTTTCCTTGCATGGACATCTCTTGTCTAAAAATCATGCCGAACAAATTGAGGAGCAAAAGGATAAGCAAGTTTGTAGGGCATTGAAGAAGATAAGAACCAAAGATCAGAATTCTTCAAACACTAAATTTGAGGTGCAAACCATGGTTCAAACGGAGGTTTTCCAACCAAGTCCCTCCTAATGCTCCATGGGTCAACAAAAGTAAAGTGTCTACCTCTAATCCCTAAGAGGGGAAGGGTGGTGCTTGTTATGTTGAAAAGCCTGTTTGTTCAAAATGTGGTAGAAAACATGATGGTACATGCGTAATTTGCACAATTAATTGTTATAGTTGTGGCAAGAGTGGGCACATGAAGAGAGATATCCCTATGATGAAAGCTCAAGGAAGGGAAAATACTAAAGCTCAAGAGAATGCACCAAAAGTCCTGATGTTCCTAAAAAGGATCGGTTTTATGCTCTCCAATCCCGAAGTGATCAAGAGAGCTTACCGGATGTGGTAAGAAGTATTTTACAATTATTTTCATTTATGTATATTTTTTGCTTGATCCCACATCTACATTGTCATTTGTGGTTCCTCTTATAGCCATGAAAATTTTTATACTACCCGACATATTAGATGAACCTCTTTAAGTTTCTACCCTGATATGTGATTCCATAGTGGCGAATAGAGTCTATAAAGGTTGTCCTATTTCCTTGCCAAATAGAGTTACATTAGTTGACTTGATCGAACTTGATATGCTAGATTTTGATGTCATAATGGAAATGGATTTGTGGAATGTTTACTTTGCCTCTATTTATTGTCACACAAGGGTAGTCAAATTTCAATTTCCAAATGAACCGATTTTTAGTGGAAGGGAGGAAACTCAAATTCTAGGAATAAGCTCATTTCGTGTCTAATGTCTTGGAATTTGATTCCAAAGGGTTGTCTCTACCACCTAGTAAGAGTGAGGAAATTTCTGGAGGTCTTTCCCGATGACCTTCCCAGAATTCCACCAAAGCGGGAGATTGACTTCGTCATATATATTGTCGGATACACAACATATTTCAATCCCTCCTTATGGGATGGCCCCGACGGAGTTGAAAGAACTAGAGGATCAACTCAACGATTTTTCTAGATAAGGATTTTATTCAATAAACCATATCTCCATGGGGTGCCCCGGTAATTTTTGAGAGGAAGAAAGATGATTCATTGAGAATGTGTATCGAGTATCAACAATTGAACAAAGACACCAAAAAGAATAAGTACCCACTCCCTAGGATTGTTGACTTGTTTGATCAAGTCCAAGGAGCGAGTTACTTTTCAAAGATTGACTTAAGATGGGGTTATCACAAACTTAGAGTGAGAGAGGTTGATATTTTGAAAACAGCATTCCGAATAAGATATTGTCACTTTGAATTCCTAGTGATGTCATTTGGTCTAACAAATGCCCCAGCGACTTTCATGCATCTAATGAATTGAGTTTTTAGATTGTATCTTGATTGGTTTGTGATTTTCTTCATTGATGACATTTTTATATACTCTAGGATTAAGAATGATCATATGAGCAACTTGAGGATAATTTTGCAGGTTCTCAAAGATAACCAACTTTTTGCTAAGTTCAGTATATTTAAATTTTTGTTGAGATCGGTTGTGTTTTTTGGTAATATCTTCTCTATTTAAGGTCTAGAGGTTGATCCGAGGACGACGGAAGTGGTCAAAAATTGTCCTATACATTGAGTCCTACCGACATCCAAAGTTTTCTAGGGTTGGTCGGTTACTATAGGAGGTTTGTTGAGGCATTTTCATTTATCACATCTCCATTAACGACATTAACCAAAAATAAATTCAAGTTCGAATGGTAAGAATCTTGTGAAAACAGCTTCCAATTATGGAAATATAGACTCCCCTCCCCTCTGGTGTTGACCTTGCCAGAGGGGTTTGTGGTTTATTGTGATGCCTCCCGAGTGGGTCTAGGATGTGTGCTCATTCATCATGGGAAAGTTATAAGGTATGACTTTAGGAAACTCAAGCCACATGAGAAGAATTACCTAACTCATGACCTTTAGCGAGCGTCCTTGCATTGAAAATTTTGAGACACTATATCTATGGGGTACATGTTGATGTGTTAACTGATCACAAAAATTTACAATTTGTGTTCACTTAAAAAGGATTGAATCTACGCCAAAGAAGATGGTTAGAACTTTTAAAAGGTTATGACATGAGCTTCCTTTACCATCTCGAGAAAGCAAATGTGGTTGCAGATGCGCTAAGCCAAGTGTCCATGGGTAGTTTTTCTCACGTGGTTGATAATAAGAATGAGTCAGTAAAAGAGGTTAATAGGTTGGATATTTTAGTGGTTCGACTAGAAGACTTCCAAAGTGTAGTTTTATGGTTCGCTACAACTTCGAGTCGTCTTTAGTTGTGTGGGTGAAATCCAAGGAACACCTTGATCCTCTATTAATGGAGTTGAAGGAAACGGTCCTTAATAATATTATGAGTCTTTCTCAGAAGGAGAAGATGGGGTGCTTAGGAAACAAGGAAGGTCATGTGTACCGGATATGGATGGCTTAAGGGAATTGAACATGGAAGAGGCTCATGGCTCCTGGTATTCCATCGATCCGGGTGCCACAAAGATGTACCACGACTTACGAGAAAATTATTGGTGGAATAATATGAAAGGGGACATAGCGGATTTTGTTGCCAAGTGTCCAAATTTCCAACAAGTCAAAGCGGGTCATCAAAAATAGGGTGGCTTGACTCAAAAAATATATATTCCCACATAAAAGTGGGAGGATATTAACAAGGACTTTGTTGTAGATTTTCCTTGTATTAGAAGATAACAAGACTCTTTATTGGTCATTGTTGATAGGCTAACAAAGTTCGTACATTTTGTTCCTGTGAAAGTCACATATTTTGCAGAAGACAATGACAAATTATATATCAAAGAGATGGTGAAGTTCCATGGATCCCCTTTGTCCATAATTTCGGATAGAGGTACCCAATTCACCTCCCATTTTTAAAGGGATTTCCAATATGGGATTGGTAAGAAGGTAAAACTTAGTACTGCTTTTCAACCCAAGATTGATGGTCAAGTGGAACACACTATTCAAACCCTTGAAGATTTGTTTAGGGCATGTGCCATTGACTTCAATGGTAATTGTGATGACCGCCTACCTTTGATAGAATTCTCCAACAACAACAACTACCATTTGAGTATCTCTATGGAACCATTCGAGGAACTCTATTGGAGGAGGTGTAGATCCCCTGTTGGGTGGTAGGAGGTAGGTGAGTTTGCTCTACTTGGTACCGATTTAGTTTATGAAACCCTCGAGAAAGTTTTGGTCATAAGGATATATTTAAAATGGATCGAAGTCGGCAAAAATCTTATGCCAACAATAGAAAGAGGGACCTTGAATATGAAGTAGGGGACTGGGTCAATTTAAAAATAGCATCGGGTTACGAGGTTCAGAAAGAAGGGGAAACTTAGTCCCCGAAATGTGGGACCATATGAAACTTTGAAGCGAGTTTGGAGTTTGGCCTAAGAGTTCAAATTTCCCAATGAGTTGGACATGATTCACCCAATATTCCATGTTTCAATGCTTAAGAAGTGCATAGGGACCATTTTTACGTTCTTCCTCTAAAAGGTTTAGGGGTAAAAGAGGGCCGTTCTTCTGAAGATGTCCCCGTTGATATCTTGGATCGTCAAGTCATAAAATTGAGGAATATGGACGTTGTCTACATAAAAGTTCTACGGAGGAACAACCTTGTTGAGGGAGCAACATATGAGGCTGACGCCAACATGAAGTCTCGCTGTCCTCACCTCTATCCTCTAACTCTAGCAAAGGCTAGGGTTAGTAGTTCCTTATACGATTATTATGAATAATATTGATCCTATCATGTTTTTCTAATCTGTGCATATTGATGTAGAAAATCATGCTTAAGTTGAGTTCTTTTAGTTTCCATGAAATGTGTTTCTTATGGTTTGTTTTCACCTAAGTATATGGTGTACTATAAATATTCATGGAATTGTATGAAGCGTAATTGGTGTTGTTATGATAAGAAATCAGCATGACAAATTTTGATGTTTATATTGAGCTCATATATAAATGTAGATGGTAGTTCCCCATATATGATATGAAAAAGATGAGATTATGTGTGTTATATATTGTGGATTAAGTTCCTCAGTGTTAATGCTATGCTTATATGTTGAAACGAGTGGAGAATTCCTCTAATGAGCTGTGACTTATTTTACATATACAGTTTGTTTGTTGGGCTGCTTGTCTTGAGTCTCTTATTCCTATAAAGGTCTAAGGTGTCATTCGGGGACGAATGTTCCCAAGGAGGGGATTATTGACACACACCGGAATTTCCATGACCTATACTAGAGCCTCATATGTTTAATAATTATTATTTTAGACCTTAATAAGTGCAAATAACTTGTTGGAGATGTATTAGAGACAAAACATCAAAGAAAGGTCTTGACGTCCAGAAACTAGCGAAAATGAACTAGTAGACGTCCCTATGTTTGGTGAAGGTTTGGGAGTGTCATATAAAGTCTAAAACTTGTAAAAGTACTTCAAATAGGTACAATATAGTATAGAGGGTCCAATAAAGGATCACCTGAAGGGTCCTTGAGGAGGACCCAAACTTTGGTGAGCAGGCTGCCAAAGGAGTCTACGTCCAGGCAAGGTATAGAGGTGCATGTGCATCATGCAGCCAGCACAAGGAAGGGAAAAATTTTCTTCGCTACGCAGGGACTCCATGAGGTCTATTGCCTCAACCCGGATTTTTGAAAAAAAATTATGGAATTGCCCCCATGATATGCAGCAAATTCTGAGATCCATTCGCGTAGTTTTTAAGAAAATTTGACTTCACAAAAAGAACCAATTGAGTCAGGTGACTTTTGGGTAATTTATAGAATGACAATGTAACGTTTTAGAGTCAGTTTTATCACTATTTACACCCGAACCTAATCTCCAAAGTTTAAATAAAAAAGCACTCTCATCTCTCTCAAATTCTCTCTTCCTCCAAACCTCCATTGAAGTCCATTAAAGCTACAAGAAGAAGGGGAATTTCTCATATTTCAAAATAAATTTCGTGGCTTTATCATCACTAAGGTATGATTTCTTTCACTCTTGGTATTCTTTTCTTAAAGAAGTTCCTCCAAAAGAAGATATCTAAAGCCAACTTTTTTGTTTTTTCTGGACACTTTTTAGACAGACCCTAAACGACTCTCTAGCAAACAGTCTAAAAAATAAACTAAAATTCACACATGACATTGAGTAATACAAAACTAAACTAAAGAATGCAAGTATTCCTACAAAGAAAAGAAAAATCTATTGTTGGCTAGAGGATACACATTGGTTGCCTCTAAAGAAGCGCTTGATTTAACGTCGCTACATGAAGCAAGATCCTTGATTACTTAGAATTCATCATGGTGATATTCCTCAACTACTTCATGGGCACTCTCCGCATGCCCTAGGTAGATATTGGTTCTTTTCCCATTTACCGTGAACCGTGCACCCTCCTTGTTCTCCAACTCAATAGATCCATGTGGAAACATTTTAGTAATCAAGAATTGACAACTCTATTTTGACTTGAGTTTGCCCGGAAACAAGCGCATTTTAGAGTTAAATAGAAGCACCAAATCCCCAACTACAAATTCGCGCTTCTCAATCATTTGGTCATGGTTCTTCTTTATCTTTTCTATGTAGAGGGGTGAACTTTCACATGCTTTTAGGCGAAACTCATAAAGCTCATTCAACCCATTAAGTTCTGTTCCAATGCTTCATTCCAATCCATCTTCAGTTTCTTCATCGCCCACATGGTCTTGTGCTCTAACTCAACCGGCAAGTGACAAGCCTTCCTATATACAAGTTGGTATGGAGACATACCAATGGAAGTCTTGTATTCAATCCGGTAAACCCAAAGAGCATCATCAAACCTCCTTGATCAATCCATTCTATTATCATTAACTATTTTTGACAGGATCTGCTTGATTTCTCTTTTGGACACCTCAACTTGCCCACTAGTTTGTGGATGGTACGGAGTGGCTACATTGTGGAGAATCCCCATATTTCTCCAATGACCCTTTGAACAACTTGTTGCAAAAGTGGGACCCCCCATCACTAATAAGGTCCCTAGCTGTGCCAAATCTAGAGAAGATGTTCTTTTTCAAGAACGTGGTAACACTTTCCCTTCATTGTTTGCAAGTGCTACAACTTCAACCCAATTTGATACATAATCCACCGCCACAAGAATATATTTCATCCCATTTGAACTCAAAAATGGTCCCATAAAATCAATGCCACATACAGAAAATAACTTGACCACTAGAATGATATTTCAAAGGAGCTCTTGCCTCTTTTAAATGGCTCGATCTATTTCGGCACCTATCACATGCCTTGGCGGACTAATGAGCATCTTTGTGGATGGTTGGCCAATAAAGTACCCACACTACAAAATCTTAAGGGCAGTCCGGATACCACTATAATGCGAACACACAGGCGAGGAATGACATGCCTCCAAAACACTTAGCATCCCAACTTCCGGCACACACCGGCGAATAAGCCCATTAGCACAACTCTGGTATAAATAAGGCTCATCCCAAAAGAACTTTTTCACATCATGCATGAACTTTTTCCTCTTTCCTCTGATAGAAAGACAAGTCTGATGGGACTATATCACTAGCCAGATACTTCGAAAAATCGGCGAACCATGGAATCAATTCAGGAGAAGTGGGCAATATATGCTCATCAGGAAAAGTATCATAAATTTCAGCCTTTTCACCTAACTCTCGCATAGATACATCCTCTAATTTGTACAAGTTATTGGCAACTTGAATTTTCGGTCCCTTTTCTATCTTTCACCTCAAAATCAAACTCTTGCAATAGCACTCATCTAATCAACCTTGGTTTCGCATCTTTCTTTTCCATCAAATACCTCAAAGCGGGGTGGTCACTATGCACTATAAATCTTTTGCCAAGCAAATAGGAGTGAAATTTTTCAAAACAAAATACCACAGCCAAGAGCTCTTGTTTAGTCATAGTACAATTCTTTTGTGCTTTATTTAGGTCCTTGTTTGTCCAAATATTTCACAAAGAGAAACCCTACTAGCATCACACATCACCTCAAATGGTTTACTACAATCTTGGGAAATAATTATGAGAGCAGACACCAACTTTTCCTTCAACTCTCCAAATGCCTTCAGACAGGATTTATTAAAACAGAACTTACATTCCTTCTCAAGTAACTTGCACAGAGGATGTGCAATTTTTTGAAATATTCTTAATTAACCTCCTATAGAAGCCCTTATGCCCAATAAAACTTCTCACACCTTTACAGAGATGGGTGGAGGAAGTCTCTCTATAACCTCAACTTTGGCTCGATCAACCTCTAACCCCTTCTCTGATATGCGACAGCAAAATACAATACCCTCTTTCACTATAAAGTTACATTTTATCCAATTTAGCACAAAGTTGCAATCTTCACATCTGTTGAAAACCTACACCAAGTGACTCAAACAGCGATCAAAAGTATCATCCATAAACACCTCAATAATATCCTTCACCATATTAGAGAATATCGACATCATACATCTCTAAAAAGTAGAAGGTGCATTACACAACCCAAAAGGCATCCTCTTGAATGCGAATGTCCCATAAGGACAAGTAAAGGTTGTTTTCTTTTGATCCTCTGGTGCAATAGATATTTGATTTTAACCCGAATAACCATCAAGAAAAGAGTACCATCCTTTTTCTGCAATCCTATCTAACATGTGATCAAAGAAGCGCATAGGAAAATGGTCCTTCTGAGCCCATGCATTAAACTTCCGATAATCCATACAAACCCTCCATCTTTTCACCAACCTCATTGGAACAAGCACATTCTTCTCATTAGGGACCACACTCATTCCCCCATTTCGGCACGCTGAGCAGGGCATACACAACTACTATCTGCGATAGGATATATGACTCCAACATCCAACCACTTAATAATCTCCTTCTTAACTACCTCTTGCATAGGTGGATTAAAACGTCTTCACTGCTCAATACATGGCGTGTGATCGGGAATGAGTTGGATTTTGTGTGAAATATTTCGGGTGGGATCCCAATAATGTCCACAATAGTCCAACCAATGGTTCGTTTGAACCTTTTTAACACTTCTACCAGACACTCTACTTGCATCATTCAAATCTGATGCAATGACTACTGGAAAAGTTTCATCTTTTCCCAAGAATACATACCTCAAATGAGGTGGTAGAGCATTAAGCTTTATTTTTGGGGCCTCCTCAATAGATGGATTTGCGGGTGGAGACTCGCGATGCTTCATATCTAACACCAATTTCTTTGGTCTGAACCAAAAGTCACCTCGATCAAATGCCGCAGCCAACGACCCCTACACTTCAATACCATCACTCTCAAAATTAATGATCACTGTCTCTAGTGCCTCAACACCAAGGTGATCATCGATTTGTAACTTAGACGTACTCTCAATCCTTTAGGGTATAGAAGATACCGTTTGGACCTCACCACTCTACTTCATGGACCTACAAATGTTGAATGTTACTTCTTCATTGTTTAACCTAAACTTCATTTGCCCTTTTTCCATGTCAACCAAGGCGTGACTGGTAGCAAGGAACGGCCTCCCAAGAATAATAGGCACCGTAAAATCTACCTCACAGTCAAGAATCAACAAATCGGCTGGAAATATAATTGACTTCACCTTTACTAACACATCGTTGAGTAACCTAATAGGCCTTGTCATTGTTCGATCGGCCATCGGTAACAACATTGCAGTGGGCTTTGGGTCAATCAAAACCCAGCTTCTTGTAAATAGAGAGAGGAATGAGATTTATTCTTACCCCAAGATCACATAGTGCTTTAGCAAAGTGTAACAACCCGATGGTACATGGATAGTGAAAGCGCCTGAATCTTCTTTCTTTTGCTCAAGAGACCTTGTAGCAATAGAACTACAATGTTGCATTCGGTCATCATTCTCAAAACTTACCAATCTCTTCTTAGTAATCATATCTTTCATAAACATGGCATAACCAGGAATTTATTCAAGATTTTCTTTCAAAGGAACCTTAATGGAAAGCTATTTCAACATAGTAATGAAACGCCAATATTTACCATCCTCAGTTTTCTTCACAAATCTTTGCAAGAATGTTGGTGGTGGTCTAGGAACGGGGATAACCTTTTGGGGTATCTCTGCTCCTTTCAATGCTTTGTCTACCAACTAAATACTAAATTCCACTACCTCATCATCTTTTGTCACCGCATCTTCACCTACAGATGACATAAGTAGATCAATGGTTTGCCTACTCCTCGAGTAGTGGCCGCCATGCAATGTCCATCAGTTTTAGGATTTTGAATGGTGTTGCCTGGAAGAGTACCCGGTTGATAAGGGTTCCACAGTAGTAGACAATTAGGTCATTTGCAACTCAAAGGATTTATTGAGACTGCATGTGCATACACCTTTTGCCCAATATTAGCCAAATAATCTCTCAACTCCTTGGAGTGATGATCACTAGGATCAAACCTTCTCATCAACTTTTACAACATATCTTCAACTCGTGCCATACTACCTCCACCAGCCCTAGGATCAACTTCTCGATTTTAAGATGGAACATAGATCCCACTTAAATCGTTTTTGTAACCATAGTTACCCCGGTTGAAGTTTTTGTCGCGGTTGTAGTTTCCATCTCGATTATAATGGCCCTCCCTTATGTAATTCCCATAGTTACAATCTTGATTTCCTTGACCATGCCACAAATTTTTCTGATTGGAGCCTTGGGCATTCGGTCGAAACCCCCGTCTACTCATTCACTTCATAAGAATCCACTTCATAGTAATAGTCATCGGATGGCGGTGGTGGTTTAGTAAAATAATTCACCGCATTTACTTTCTCTGCACCTCTAGCGATAAGTTTCAATACCAACCCGAGCTAAGTTATTATTTGATCCATCTCTTCACGAATCTCATCTGAGGCCTAGTTGTGTGTAGCTTGCGCAACAAAGGTGTTTCTCCCAGTGTCCGACATCCTAGTGCTCATATTGTTGCGAGAGATTTTTTCCAACTTCTCTATAATCTATGCAAATCTGCACTCACCATAAGAACCACCCGCTATAGTATCAAGTACTGTCTTATTAGTAACATCTTGCCCCTGATAGAAGTACTCTTTCAATGACTTTTCATCAATGTGGTGGTTTGGGACATTTCTCACAAATGAGGTGAACCTATCCCAAGAACTACTCATCGACTCCCCAGGAAATTCCACAAAGTTGTTAACTCTATCTTTGTGGTTGACATTTTTCGACACCGGGTAATACCGTGCTAGGAACACATCTCTCAATTAATCCCAAGTATAGATCAAATTATAGGGCAACTCAATGAACCAAATTGCGGCATCTCCCATTAGTGAGAGAGAGAACACTCTAAATCTGATGACATCCATGACCAAGTCTGTCCTCCCTACACAACTCATACACACCGACCTCCGTATGGCGATGTGAGCATGTAGATCCTCATATGGTAACCTCGAAAACAAACCTCTAGCGGTGAGCATCTGCAGCAAGCTACTAGTTACCACGATCATATGATCATATGGTAGAGGAAGTAGGACAAGAGGCCCATCAAAATTGGTGATGTTAACATTTCCTCTATAAAACTCTTGAGCATGTGGGGCTGGAGGTTGCCTCATCAAAACACCATAACCAGGGTTTTCCACAATCACTTGGTTGTGAACCCCAACAGGCAGAGGAAGTTGACGATTGATCTCATCACCTATATTAGCGGGATTATGTTGATCATTCATGTTGTGGAGTGTTTGGTTGAGTTAAGGATCAGATGGTACGACCTGTTCTCCTCGGCTCCGTGTACTTGGCATACACTAAAGATAGACCTAAGAGACACAAAAACAAAAAAAAAAGTAAAATTAGGAAATTGTTGACTAAAATTCAATAATTGATATTAAAGTTAATCTTAAAGCTACTTTCCCTAGCAGCGGTGTCAAAATTTGATACACTCAAATTACACTTCCCTTAAGAAGTATAAGCGGTTGTATCAAGTTAAGAACCCAACTAATATGTTGGGCTCGATCCCACGAGGAAAATGTTATTTACTTAACTTAATGTACGATTATCTCTATTTAGTCAAGTCTTTTCCGAAAACTAGTAATTAAAAGGGGGGGGGGTTGTGAAACAAAAACGTTTCAATGTTTTGAAATCAAACAACTATCGAAAGTAAATTGTTAGTGTTTATCAAGTTGTGAGAGAAACTAGGGTGTAAGTGTTCCCCATAAGTTCATAACGTCAAAATCCTAGCTATAGCAATTCTTTCCTAGTGTTTTGTATGCAAAGTGATAAGTTGTGTATCTCTAAATCCTTGTTCCGGCATTTAGAGTATTTCACCCCGTACCTTGATCCAGCTACATGTGTTTAAGTTACAAACCCTTACCTTTACTTCATATTAAGAATCATATTCGATGTTTTGCTTAGTTATTACTTCATTCCAATCGAAACTAGCCTATTAGATAGTATCCACTAAATCTATGTCGATAATTCTTTTCCTATTAACTACTCCCTTGGTCCGACAAGTAGCAATAAGGCGATTTGTAAAACGTGCACTCGTTTAAAAGACTTCTAGATGGAAGAATTATCGATGCATGCAATAACCTATTTTAGGATTGTTATTTAGCTAAGTTTATTTTGTTAATCACCCTTGGTTCCCACAACCCTAGTTGTGGATTTAGTTACCCATGCTTAGAAGAAAATAGTTCATAATTGACAAATAATAGATCATAAACTTACTTTGAAAAATTTTAGAAGAAAATCCAGAAATTCCACTTGGAATCACGCAATTCTCTTGAACACCAAATCCAGAAATTTAAATTTTTGCAAAACAAATCTCCAAGAACAAAAGTATAAAATAAGTAAAAGAATCTAACCCCAAAAATGAGGGTTTTAACCCTATTTATAAAAAAAAATTCCAAAATTAAAAAGGATACAAAATAGGGATAGTTTGTCCAAAATGCAGCATCAATCGACGACCACCACAGATGGTCCGTCGGTAAAACGACGGACTGTCGACTGCCTTCGTCAGTCCGTACTTAGCATATTTTCAAAGCCTACACTTTACATCTTATCTAATCCAATTGGTGGACCAACAACATGGTTCGTCGATTCATCTACGGTCCGTCGATGATTTTCGTCATTCCATACTTAGCTTTTTCTTCAACACCGATAATGGACATTCTCATATCACATCGACAATTTTCCAAGATGGCCCATCGATCAGTCAATGAACCATCGATCCTTCTGTAGACTCACACTTAGTCACAATTCCCAAATTTGTATCCAGATGTTTGAACATCCAATTGAGGGTCACCATCTACGGTCCGTCGATGAGACGACGAGCTATCGATGGTCTTCAGGGGTCTCATCTCACTTATTTTTTCACGACCTGAATTCCGGAATCTTAATTGCAACCTGCGTTGTTGACATCTCAGAGGTCACAAACAAGCCTCTTCTTACATTCATCACATTCATATAGTTAAATTTGCAGAAAATTTAAAACTTTTCAAACGTATGAAGTATACATAGACCTAATATAATTGTTACATAGATTCATTATCTACTAAGCTCAAAGTAAAGAACAACCATCTATCATAAAGAATCAATTCGAAATAGAAGATGAATATATCATAAATGAGTGTACCAAATATGGCCTTATAATAAAGAAACCAAATGAAAGTATGAAGAAATGCTAGGGACAAAATCCACTAGCTATCTATACTACAAGGCTAGACTAAAACTGTAGAATCCTCGAAATCAAGGGGACTTACCAAATGGTATGGAGAACGCTGATATCCAAAGCACTGCAATGAATCTTCAATTTGCTCTCTGAACTGCACCTATAAAAATAGCAAATTTTATAGGGTTTGTACACCACTTGTACTAAGTATGGGTTTATGCACACATACACATAAGGCTATGCATGATTAAGGAAAGCTCTTCCTAAATAATATGTCATTTCTTGAAAGTGACTTCACTAGACTTTCCTAATTAGATATTTGTGAATTGTGGTATGAATATGATATATTTTAATGCATTCAGAGCACACAACTCATTTTCTATGTGATTACAAGACATTAGAATCATCAACATAATTTTAGCACCATTTGGGCGAGAATTCAAAAATTTAATAACCCCCAACCCATGAGCTCCCATTCACATACTTAGTTTTATTTTCAGTCTTTTTCTTCTTGTTGTTATGTAGTTCAATAATTCCTTTAATCCTATGTTTTACTTACAAGTGCAATGATTCATTGTATTCCCATACCCACAATGAATCATGGAAGTAATCCAAGGACCGAGGAAAGATTTCACTACCTTACAATGAGACATTCGTTACTCTATGTATTCATTGACATTTCATACGCTAGTTTCTATTGGCTATGCCATCTGTTTCATTACTTTCATGTTAGGGAAGTTATGAGGTTTTTACTTGTCATTATGTTTATACTTCCCTTTATTCGCATCATATAAGAAGTCATTATTAGCCAATCTTATTTTTGATTGCCTATTATTTACTGAACCTTCATAATATTTATATTGACAATTGACATTCTTAAGCTCTTCTTCATAGCTCACTTTGAACATACGTTCAATCATCATTCTTTCATGCTTTCATAGAGGCATCTTTAGAAGTAAGATCATGCGAGCTAACATGAAATCCAGTGTCTTCCCCATACAATAAAAGGTGATTCACCGGTTCAAATGAATCTAGATAATGTGAGCTACTCAAGAATCTAGTGTTTTCCCAACACCAAGAAGGGGTGATTCACGGCTAAGGCGCATCTATCCCAAGTGTTTACCCCACACCGAAAAAGGGTGGCTCACGACAATAGTGAACCAAGAAAATATTTTGAGCATTAACCGACATAGATCATGTGAGATAAATATGAAATCCAGTCTCTACCCCACACCAAAAAAAGGTGATCTCACTAGCCAAGGTGAGATCGAAACATACCTAGCTCTGTTAGGTGGAAACCACAGGCTAGTTCCTATGTTTGCTAGACATAGTTCAAAGACTAGGGACGTAAGGAGACTACTTATCCACCTCGGTGGTAGCCTCGTCTCATGATAATTACACGTGCAAGCACATGCTCCTAACTAGTCTATCGGTGCTTTGCTCAGTTTCATTATCTCCTTATCTTTTATAGTTGACTCAAACAGTATTGAAGCTTGCTTCTAGATTGAGATTTAATTACTATATTGATGTCTTTTTATCCTTTTCTTGACATTGATGAAATGTGAATTATCCTTACATAACATCTTTGGTGTTAATGAGACTTGTCTCACACGTTCTAACACCATTTTTCATGAGTATCTTAACATAGTATCTTAGGTTTAAGTGAGACTGCTCTCACTTCCTTCAACACCTCATTCTGGTCACTTTCTTAACTTAGACACTTTTGATTATGTTTATACTCACTTTACTTGCTTATGTTCATTTGGTAGCATCATATCATTATTTTTGGATGTTGAGAATTTCATTCAATGAAATACTTATGTTCATAGTTCATTTGGTTAGGGCATGTTGGGACTTGTCCCAATGATTGCATACCCTTGGATATGGATTCATTGAATTATCATAGATGTGCTTACGTTGTCATTCCAATATTCTAGCTATATGTGGTTGGCATGAAATTAGTATTTGCCTAGAATATTTGGGAATGACTTCATATCCAATTTATTAGCACAAGACAAAAATTCATTTAAATATAATTTCATGAAATCATTAGCCAATTCTATTACATAATTTGGAAATAATGTTGTAGGCCAATTTGTTGGCATAAGCCAAACATTCACTACACTTGAACTTTTTTTCTTTGATTAACTTACAAGAAAAATTCAATGCTTAGTTTGGACAAGGTATGAAGTTATTTTGGCATTATAGATTCGTGAATTAGCTTTAATTCTATATGAAAGTTATAACTACTTATTCAATGCTATAACATTCACAAGTTCGTGTGGATAGGGTATGTTGGGACCTGTCCAATTGATTGGCATACCCTATGTTATGAGTTCATTTATGTAGAGATTGGTATCACTTTCATATTTTTAATTAAGATTAGTATAACTTCACACATTTTGGGAGATAATATTTTGGACATAGTTTTGCTAGCCAATTTGTTGGCATAAACCAAATTTTCACATATGGTGGTCATTTAAACATCATTTGTTGTAAGCCATCCTTTTTACATTCATTTAACTTATAATTATCATTAAATTAACAGCCTATAACAGTAGACTCAACTTCATAAACAACTCATAACAACTTCATCTTTCTCAAACACAAAACAAAGCATTATGTAATTCCTTAATCCGTGTAACTGATCTCTCAATTATTCGAATCCAATCGATAGACCTCATTAATCATTCACAAATCAAGAACTTACAAAATAAGTTATCACCACATACCAAAAACATGTTCAAGATTACATCTTTATACTTAATGAATCGAAAAGAAGGATAACTAGGGAGATGGACGTTCAACAATATTATTGGGAAACAACCCTAGCTTAAAAATTAATGAGTTTGAAACGTTGGAAAAGCCTCTTGGAGAAATAATTCAATGATATAAAACCCATATCTTAAGCATAACTTAATCTACGAAAATCACCTTGAACGAAAACTTGGAGTAACCTGGAAATCGCCTAGAACGTCTAAGAACTTTCTGCCTCTTTATTTTTGTTGGTTTAGCATTGCATTCTCTAAGTATTTGATCGTGAGTTTTAGGTTTAGGAACTGATAAAGACTCATTGAAATAAGGTTTAATAATTTAATTAAATTAATTAATTAATTAACTACTAAAAAGCCCGTCCTAGATTGACTACAACTAGGAAAAAACAACACTTAGTCAAATCTGAAATTTTTCCTAATAATTTCATTTTTGATCCCTTTAAAATAATTAATTAAATTACTAATTTAATTAATTAAGAGACCTATGGTAATTAATAAAGTACTCCTAATTCATTGGAACCATAACTAACCATTTTGGACCATCCTAGGTTAAGCTAGGTTGTTTTTTTGAGTTACACTAGGTTAGTGTAAGAATTTCAGTTTGAATCCTTTAATTTATTTAATTAAATGTCTAATTTAATTAATTAAGTGACTTATGGTAATTAATTAAGTAAACTTAAGTCTTTATAACCATAACTAACCCTTTGGACCATTCTAGGGTAGGTACTAGGTTGTCTATTTCTTGTCTCAATCGAAATCTGGAAATTGCTTTGTGATTTCGGTTTAGCTTTTTTAAATTATTTAATTAAGATTATAAATTAATTAATTAGTTTACCTAGGGTAATTACTAAAGTATACTCAAGTTTTTTGGACCATAACTAACCCTTTGAGCCATCCTAGGTTAGATTCTATATTGTCATTTTCTTGTCTTAACTGAAATCTCGAAATGGCTTTGTGATTTCGGTTTTGTCCATTTAAATTAATTAATTATTTAAGATTTTAAATTAATTAATTCAGTAACCTAGGGTAATTACTTAACAACCCTAAAAATGTGTATACTAAGTGATACTTAATGTGTCAAGAATGCCTATGATTAAACAAGGGTTCACACAGATTGATGAGCATAGAACCAGACTTTCGAACCCATGCTACATCCGAGCCAACTAACTTAGGAAGTTAGTTGATCTAGGAAAGGTTGCGTCCAACCATGTAGGGCTCTCGAATAAGAAGATTTATTCGAAGGAGTCTTTACGGTATTTAAAAAGAGGAAATCTTAGGTTTGGAGGGTCTAGGGGTAAAATGGTATTTTTCAAGGCTAAGGGTAATATAGTATTATAAATTAAATATAATTAATTATTTAAATGATTAGGTGGAGGGTCAATTTGGAGAGATAGAGCGGAAATTGAGCTCTAGAAGTGAAGTCTAACTTCACCCGGGTTCGAACCTAGGTGGAAGCAATGAATTAATGTGATTTTTATTTAATCTATTGTATTAATATAATTAATTAATAATTGTTATTAACTATCTGATTTAATATAAAATAAAAATCAGATTTTTAATAATTAAGTAAACCATATTTGCCTAAGTCCTAAACTAAACTCCTACGCCTCCTATAACTCCAACTCTCTCTCACGTTTATTAATCCATTCACACATTCAATCTCTTTTCCTCTTTCATAAGAAATATCTATGCCAAAATAATAGACAAAAGCAGAAAAATGAACCAACTTCTTCACACTTTAAGAAGTCACACAAAAATATAAGAAAACAAGCTAAGTGAACACGTTAGGCAAAGAGAGGGTTTTTTCGTCGAAACTTTTGTGTTGAAAACTTGACTTTGACGTGAGTTTTGAAGAGGGTTTGTGCAGAAACTTCAAGGTTTGAACGCCAAAATAAGTTATGAGTTTTCTTCTCCCTTGGTCCCTTTCCCAAGAGACCCCTTAAGGTTCATATTATTCATTAGAAAACTAGGATTGTTTCTCCTCTTGCATGCCCCTGTCAGTAGCTACCAATGAATCATAGGTTGCGTATGATTGCTTTTAGAATTAGGTATATATTATGTTTTCGTGATGAATATAATGATGTTTGTGTACTTGAAATCGTATGAAAGACAAGCATGTCTTCGAAATTTGTGCAAGTGTGTGCATGTGCGAAAATGTTACTGTAAAGTAGATGTTGGGTTAATGTTTCAAGTTTGATGTTGTTTTGGTTGTCGTTTTATGTGTGTAAACCTATGTAAATCGTGATGTTCATTAAAATGGAAGTGTGGCTTATTTGAGTATAAATATATTGGCTAAACGAATCTATGAAAATGCACCCCAAAAATGTGTTAAAAGATCTATGAATTACCCTAAGATTTCAAGTGAAAATGTTGGTGACAATAAGCTAAAAAAATGACTAAAATTCCTGCCAACTTACAAGCTTAGTTTAGGCTAAATGTAGAGGAATAAATCTTGATATTTATTGGAGAATAAAGGGGTGAGGCCACCAGGATTCGAACCTGTGACCTCACCCATCTACTTCCTTGAAATTGCAAGAAAAGAAATGGGACTAGGGGGAATCGAAATGGGTATACTGGATGAAAAAAGAGAGTGCAAAAATTAAATAAATAAAATGGGAGGCATGGGAATCGAACCCAGACCTCCAGGCAGCAAATGAAGGGAAATAAAAATAAAAGAAAGGAAGTGTGAGGCGTGGGAATCGAACCCACAACCTCAAGGCTGGAAAGGGGAAAGGGGACAAATAAATAAGAAAATAAAGTGAGGTTGTGGGGGCTCGATCCCACAACCTCACTACAAAACGCATAGTAAGTCAATTTTTAAGTAAAATAAAAATAAGGAGGCTGTGGGGGTTCGAACCCACAACCACACTGTCACTAGCGAAATAAAGAGTGAATAAAGAGAGGCTGTGGGGGTTTGATCCCACAACCTCTTAGTCTAGGAGAATTGGGCAACACAATTTTTAATGAAAAATAAAAAGGGGTTGTGGGGGTTCGATCCCACAATCCTTCGGCAAATAAGAGGAGAATCCAAGGAGAAAAATAAAGATAGAATGTTGATGTTGGGGCTCGATCTAGGGTCCCAATGTCATGAAGACTAAAAATAAAGTCAAGAAAAAATGTAAGTATTGTCCAAGGGGTTCAAACTTTGGTTCCCCTGCCCAAATTTCCGTATTGATGCATAAATCATACGTGAATTAAATGTTCAAGATTAACACCACCTACCTATATCAAAATCGAGATCTTGGCATACATACAAGATACATAAGTCTTGTACTACATAATGATAGGAAGATATGTGTCACATAACAAACTATGAATGAAGGCTCATGGCTTGTATGTTTATACTCATAAGTCTGGCATACGATTAAAATACAAGTGAACCTAAGATGTATGTAATGAAATGATGAAACCGTGGAAGGGTTAAGTACGGGTGTAAGATACACTAAATGGACAAGTGCATTGGCATATGAAGAAATGAACAATGAAATGATGAAATGAACAATGAAACGATAAAACCCTAGAAGGGTTAAGTAAGAGTGTGAAACACACAAATGGCCAAGTGCATTGGCGTATGATGAAATGAACATTCACATAAAAAGGAGTGAGTAATTATGAAGAGAAAATGTGATAATATTAATGAATGGTGACAACATGATATGAGGCTAATGTAAAAGATGAGAGCAATCTCAAATGAGCCTAAGTAAATGTTACCAAAACATACTCACTTATGAGAGTGTAAAGTTAATGAAGAGACAAGTCTCTATGAACACTATAATAAAAGTATTAAGATTAACACACTTAATACTAATGATGAGATGAGAAATCATCTATTGATCTATGATGTTCCATGACGTATGAGTTTGATGTAATGGAACTTTATATAGAGCACCGATAGACTAGCTATGAGCGGTGATGCCTTCTTTCGAGAAGGACGAAGGTTAACGTAACTCTCATGAGATGAGTCTGTCAGGCATTCCGGGTACGGGTCTCCTTATATCTCCTAGTCTTCGAACGTATACTTCCAATATAGGGATCTGGCGAGGTTCAATTCCCATGTACGCTCGCATGTTTTGGGTCACTTTGGCCGGTGATTCAACGTCTTTTCGGTGTGGTGTTTCATGACACTGGATTTCATGATGCTCACATGATATATGTCGGTTAAAGTTAAAATTCCCAATGAATGAATGTGGCCAGCCTAAAATGATGCAAATAATGAGATGAATGATACCGACGGTGTTATGATAGGATGATAAGGTGGTGAGCTAGACTTAAGTAATGGCACTATGTAATTCTTGATCATTGCACAGCGAACCCAATGAAAGTCTTAAAATATATCCTAGGTATAGCTGCTGTTCACACAAGCCTATGAATGAAATGAAATGAAGTACGTATGAATGAATGAAGCAGACTCTGTGTTTTAAGGAAGGATCCCTAGTTGAGGTCCCATATGTTGAGCCCTCATTTTTGGGAAGTCTTAATGTCAAGTCCATGATTCCAAGGTCTCATGGCATCCGAATGAATGATATGAACAACGTTATGTGTTATAGGAATTATGATATGTGCTCTGTGTACGTTGTTCTGTGCTATGTGTAAAATGTTATGTATAATGATGTTACTCTCATGGCATAACTTTCCTAATCCAAATTCGGAAAGCTCATAAACTTTCCTAATTCAAATTTGAAAAGCTCACTCACTTTCCTAATCTCAATTTGGCAAGTCCACTGACTTGAACTTCTATGATCATGTTGTTATGAAAGAGATAATCTTACTCATGCATGTCCTTGGTGTGTGCTTGCATATACCCATACATAGTACAAGTGTGTACTAACCCTATACAACTCTAAACTTAGGTGCAGGCACAGGTGGACGCTAGAGCTACACGATCAATGCTGTAGTTATTCGGACGTTGAGCATTTATTTGGACTTGGTAGCCCATTATGCTTTCGAGGATTCTAGCTTAGTTTTAGGATTTAGATAATGGAGTATGTTCCACTAGCATTTCTTTCCCGATTTTGTTCAGACATTGTATTGGTGCCATTTTGGCAATTACATCTTTATCGTTATAATAAAATGTTTCTTTTATTTGATGAACTTAATGTTAGATGGTTGATGGTGAACAATTACGTATGTAGTAGAATTTTTAGTAAGCATGTTAAGAAAAAAAAAGTTTCAAATTTTCCAGTAAAATTAACCTAGATGAGTAAGAATGACGTATGTAGGCTTGTCTGCGACCTCTGAGAGGTCAACGACGCCGGTCTCGTCTGGGGTCTAGATTCCGATCGTGAAAATTACTAAAGTATCCCTATGTTTTTAGGACCATAACCAACCTTTTGGACAATCCTAGGTTAGGTACTAGGTTGTCTCTTTAAGTAGTTACTAGGTTAGTGTCACCTGGTTAAGTCTTAGGTTGTCGAGTACAATAATTAGTTTATTTCGGTTGGTCCTAGAATAGTTAGCTAGTTAGGTAAGTTAGTTAGAGTGTAGAATTAGTTAGAGATCTACGACCTAAATGGTTGAACCCATGTGCACGCATGTCCCCCTTAACTACCCAAACAAATTTTGGTTAGGGTGGTCCCCTATTGGCTGAGTATCCCCCTTCTGCTTGCACATGGGTTGCTTGTACTTTCCTAACTAACTTTTATTTATGGTTTTTTAGGAATGTTACTTATTTTCCCAAGGATGCTCAATATAACCTTGGGCACTGCTTAATCTTTATGGTCATTTTTAAATGTTCATGTGCTATGGTACCTGGGCTTGACATTTTGATGCCTCGTACCTAATTTGTGAGTTAAAGGAAAAAGCATTTTAGCCTATGGTATTTATTTAAGCTACATTTATTGAACAAGCTTGTTGATACATAGAAAATTGGATAACACCCATTTAAGCCAATATTTACTAATATGGTGCAATATTTTGCTTATTTGGGCATTATATAGAAATTGACTAATACCCCTTAGCCAATTTTCTATACTATGCCCAATATTTCTCAATATTGGGAATTGGGATGCCGATGTATCCCCAATACACATTCTTATAGACCTTTTGGTCTCTTCACTACACATGTAATCTTTTCTGGAATGATACATTCTCCCCCCCCCCCCCCTT
>NC_028637.1:58606163-58698571 GCF_001406875.1 Solanum pennellii
TGTTACATTATCCCCCCCCCCCCCCTTAGGAACATTCATCCCCAATGACACTACACATCATTTTAAAATAAAGAGGGTGATTTTCGAAAACACTTTAACATTCTTGAAACTTTACTCTTTGGGAACTTTTTATTCACACTTACTCTGGATAATGCATATTGCTCAAGCTTATGTGAAGCTTCATATTTGAGATTTAGGAACTTCCTTCTCAATTGCACTTAAACATAATGCACATCACAACTCATGCAACACGAAAATCATGCCTACGCTATACCAAACAACAACATGAATGCAAGCATGAACTCATTTTAACTCATATAGTGCATGTATAAGACACATGATTATGGACGACTAAAGCACTAAAATTTAATGTTTCTTAAACAAAAACCAGACTTAGGAAGAGTATATCTATTCTCAAGAACGGAATAAGTGAGGGTAATGGGATATCATGTCGGCCTCAGCCTCCCATGTTGCTCTCTCAACAAGGTGGTTCCTCCATAACACCTTTACAGTGGAAACCACCTTGTTCCTCAGCCGCTTCACTTGGCGGTGTAATATTTCAACTAGAACCTCTTCATAAGAAAGTTTCTCATCAACTCCTAATCCCTCAACATGAAGGATGGATACTGGATAGCCTAAACACTTCTTAAGCATTGAAAGATGAAATACTAAATTAACAGAAGTCATGTTTTGAGGTAACTTTAGCTCGTAGGAAACATTTCCTACTCGGTGTACGATCTCATAAGTACCTATATACCTCATACTCAACTTACCTTTCTTCCCAAACCTCATCACCCATTTCATGGGCGATATCTTCAAGTAAAATTCATCACCCACCACAAATTCAAGAGATCTCTTCCTATTGTCTGCATAGGATTTTTGACGACTGTAAGCATTAACCAATCTATCCCTGATCATTGTCACCTTCTCCATAGCCACATGTATGATCTTTGGGACAAGGATGGAAGACTCTCCTACCTCAAACCAGCACAATGTAGACCCACATCTTCAGCCATAAAGTGCTTTGAAAGGTGCCATCCCAATCCATAAATGGTAGCTATTATTGTAAGAGAACTCTATTAGCGGCAAGTGATCTTCCCAACTCCCCTTGAAGTCAATTACACATGCCCTAGACATGTTTCCAAGGGTTTGATTGGTACGCTCTGCTTTTCCGTCCTTCTCCGGATGAAAAGCAGTACTACGCTTCACCTGTGTACCAAAACTTTTCTGGAAAGATCTCCAAAAATGAGAAATAAATTGGGCTCCCCTATATGAGATGATAGAAACAGAAATCCCATGCCATCTCACTATCTCATTTATATAAAGCTTGGCATAGTCTTCAATCTTGAAAATAGACTTTACATGTATAAAGTGAGCGTACTTGGTCATTCTATCAACAATGACCCAAATGGAATCATGTAGTTTCCTAGTCTTTGGCAGTCTAACTAAGAAATCCATATTTATAGCCTCCCACTTCCATGTTGGGATCTGAATCGTCTGAGTGAGACCCGCAGGGTTAAGGCATTTGGCCTTAACATGTTGTCAATTTGGACACTCCTCCACAAACATAGAGATATCTCTCTTCATGCCTTCCAACCAATAGACCTCTTTAAGGTCATGGTACATTTTGGTGGCACCTGGACAGATGGAATATCTTGAACCATGAGATTCTGCAAAAATATTAAACCTCAAATCGTTCACATTGGGCACACATAATCTGTTCGGGTATCTGAGTACGCCATCCTCTTCTAGAGAGAACGATTCATTCAACTTACTTAATACTGAGTCTTTCAATTCCATGAGTACTCCATTTACATGATAATTGTCTTTAATATCTACAACAAATGAGGATTTGGAACTTGAGTGAACCAAAACACCCCTATTGGTGCATCTGCCAGCCGTACACCCAATATTGTCAATTGGTGTACCTCTGTAACCAGCTCCTTCTTCTTCATCAATATGAGACATGCTTCCCATGCTCTATCTACTCAACGCATCAGCCAATACATTGGCCTTACCTGGGTGATAGTACACACTCATATCATAATCATTGAGAAGATCTAGCCATCTCCTTTGACGAATGTTGAATCTTTCTGCATGAACACATACTGAAGAATTCTATGGTCAGTATATACATAAATGTGTACACCATATAAATAATGTCTCCAAAGCTTAAACGCAAAGACAACCGCGGCTATTTCAAGATCGTGAGTAGGGTAGTTCTTTTATTGGATTTTCAATTGTCTTGACGCATATGCAATCACCTCACCATCTTGCATAAGAACACATTCCAAACCTACTCGAGAATCATCACAATACACTACGTACCCCTCACAACATCTCGGCAAAATTAGGACCAGGGCCGAAGCGATTCGGTCCTTGCGTTATTTACAATGACTTTGTTGAGTTTCTGAAAAACGATGCACATTCTAAGGGTTCCATCCTTTTTCTTTACGAACAACACTGGAGCACCCCATGGGGATATGCTCGGCTGGATGAAGACCTTATCAAGTAGATCTTTTAATTTCAATTTCAACTCTTTGAGTTCGGCTATTGCCATCCAATACTGAGGAATAGAAATTGGTTGGGCATTGAGATCTAAGTAAACACCAAAGTCAAATTCACGTTCAGGAGGGACTCCTGTTAAATCCTCAAGAAAGACTTCTGGGAACACATTCACTATTGACACTGAGTCTATCGAAGGGACTTCTTGCTCTTAAGTCATTGACTCTAACTAAGTGGCATAAATACCCCTTAGCTATCATCTTATTGGCCTTTAAATGTGAAACATTTTGGTTGATTGGACTTGAAATACGCCCTTTCCATCTCAACTCTAAATCTTTTGGCAACTAAAAGCTTACTACCCTGTTTCTATAGTCTATGGTAGCATAGCATTTATGAAGCAAATCCATACCTTAACCATATCCTTGAGTTGGTATGCAGCCAACTTAGCCTTCTCCTCTTCATCAGTACTCATAGCATGCTTTTATAACATACCATGCATTCACCTCCATGTGAACAACCACACTCACAAGACGTCTTTCGATCATGCTGGGCTTTTCAATTATGGCCCCTTCTTCGGAAGACCAAATTTTGAGTTTGGCACCATAGATCATTCGGCCATCCTAATTCTTGTGTATATTCTTCTACGCATTCACACAAGAAGGTATTTAGATACGTAGAATGACACAAAGTGTCAAAGCTCTAGATAGTACGATAAAGAGTCGAAGAAGGAAATATTTCCTATCATCGTGTAGTCTCTAAGTCATGATTATGGCGCGCTTCACAACCATAAGCTAGAAACAACGTAACGTGGTTGTTTTGAGCTTTTGTTCCTAGGTTATTTAAACTCATGCTCTGATACAAAGTTTGTCACGACCCAAATTTTGGAATCCGAATCGCAACCAACATTTTCGACCTCTAAAAGGTCGCAGACAATCTTCTTCTTGCATTCATCACATTCATATAGGTAAATTTACGGAACATTTAAAACTTTTCAAACGTATGAAGTATACATAGAGTTGATATAATTCTTACATAGATTCATTATATACTAAGATCAAAGTATCAAACAACCATCTATTCTTACCATCTATCATAAAGAATCAATTCGAAATAGAAAATGAAAATATATCATAAATAAGTTTGCCAAACACGGCCTTATTATAAAGCAACGAAATGAAAGTATGAAAGAAACACGAGGGGGAACATCCACTAGCTATGTCTACTACTACGCTAGACTAAAACTGTAGCATCCTCGAAATCAACAGGACCTACCAAATGGTCTGGAGAACGTTGATGTCCAAACCAATGCAATGAATCTTCAATCTTCTCTCTCAACGGCACCTATAAAAATAGTAAATTGTATAGGGTTAGTACACCACTTGTACAAAGTATTGGTTTTTTCACACATACACATAAGGCTATGCATGATCAAGGTAAGCTCTTCCTAAACAACATGCCATTTCTGGAAAGTGACTTCACTAGACTTTCCTAATTCGTAATTTGTGAATTGTGATATGAATATGATGTATTTTAATGTATTCAAAGCACACAACTCATTTTCTATGTGATTAAAAGACATTAGAATCATCAACATAATTTTAGCACCACTCGGGCGACAATTCAAAAATTTAATAACCCCCAACCCAAAAGCTCCCATTCCTATACTTAGTTTTATTTTCAGTCTTTTTCTTCTTGTTGTTGTGTAGTTCAATAACTCCATTAGTTCTATTTTTTACTTACAAGTGCATTGATTCATTGTAGTCCTATACCCACAATGAATCAAGTAAGTAATCCAAGGAATTAGGAAAGATTTCACTACCTTTTAATGAGTCATTAGTTACTCTATGTATTCATTAACATTTGATACGCAAGATTCTATTGGCTCTGCCATTTGTTTCATTACTTTCATGTTATGCAAGTTATGAGGTTTTTACTTGTAATTATGTTTCTACTTCCCTTTATTGGCATCATGTAAGAAGTCATTATAAGACAATCTTATTTGGCATTGCCCATTATTTGCTGAAACTTTATAAGTATTGATATTGGCAATTGACATTCTTAAGCTCTTATTCATAGCTCACTTTGAACATATGTTCCATCATCATTCTTTCTTGATTTCATAGAGACATCTTTAGAACTAAGATCATACAAGCTAACATAAAATACAATGTCTTGCCCACACTAAAAAGAGGTGATTCACTTGTTTAAATGAATATAGATAATGTGAGCTACTCAGGAAATCTAGTGTCTGCCCCACACCGGAAAGGGATAATTCCCGGCTAAAGTAAATCCATCTCAAGTATTTACCCCACACTGAAAAGGGTGGCTCACGGCTATAATGAACCAAGAACATCTTTTGGGAATTAACCGACATAGGTCATGAGAGCTAAACATGAAATCCAGGTTCTACCCCACACTGAAAAGAGGTAATATCACTGGCCAAGGTGAGATCGAAACATACCTTGCTCTCTTAGGTGGAAACCACAAGCTAGTTTCTATGTTGGCTAGACATAGTTCGAAGACTAGGGATGTAAGAAGACTAATTATCCACCACGGTGGTAGCCTCTTCTCATGAGACTTACACGTGCAAGCACATGCTCATAACTAGTCTATCAGTGCTTTCCTCACTTTCATTATCTTCTTATCTTTTAGAGTTGACTCAAACATTATGGATGTTTGCTTCTAGATTGAGATTTACTTACTCTATTGATGACTTGTCATCTTTTTGTTTACATTAATGAAATTTTGATTATCCTTACATTGTATATTTGGTGTTAAAGAGACTTGTCTCATACCTTTGAACACGCCTTTTCATGAGTATCTTAACATAGTATCATAGACACTTTCGATTGTGTTAATACTCACTTTACTTGATTATGTTCATTTGGTAGCTTCATATCATTATTTATGGACGTTAATAACTTCATTCAATGAAATACTTATGTTCATAGTTCATTTGATTAGGGCATGTTGGGACTTGTCCCAATTATTGGCATACCCTTGGATATGGATTCATTGAATTATATTAGATTTGTTTAAGTTGTCATTCCAATATTCTAGCTATATGTGGTTGGCATTAAATTAGTATTCTCGTAGAAAATTTGGGAATGACTTCATAGACAATTGAAAACTCCTAGAACGTCTATGAACTTTCTGCCTCTTTCTTTCGTTTGTTTTAGCGTTGTAAATCTGAGTGTTTCGTCGTGTGTTTTATGTTTATGAAATAATATTGACTCATTCAACTAAGCTTTAATAAGTCAATTAAGTTATTAAATTCATTAATTACTAAAAATCCCCTCCTAGATTGACTAGAACAAGGAAAACACAACACTTAGTTAAATCTAAATTTTTTCCTAATAATTTCATTTTTACCGCTTTAAATTAATTAATTAAATGGATAATTTAATTAATTAAGGGACCTATGGTAATTACTAAAGTACTCCTAAGTCATTGGAACCATAACTAACCCTTTTGGACCATCCTAGGTTAAGTACTATGATGTTTTTTTGAGTTATACTAGATTAGTGTAAGAATTTCTGTTTGACCCCTTTAATTTAATTAATTAAATGGATAATTTAATTAATTAAGTGATCTTTTGTGATTACTAAGTTAACCTTATGTTGTTATAACCATAATTAACTCTTTGGACCATCCTAGGATAGATACTAGGTTGTTTTTTTCTTGTCTTAGCCGAAATCTGGAAATGGCTTTGTGATTTCGGTTTTGCCCTTTTAAATTAATTAATTAAGCTGCTAAATTAATTAATTAGTTGACCTAGGGTAATTACTAAAGTACCCTCAAGTCCTTAGGACCATAACTAACCCTTTGAACCATCCTAGGTTAGGTACTAGGTTGTCTTTTTCTTGTCTTAACCGAAATCTGGAAATTGCTTTGTGATTTCGGTTTTGTCCATTTAAATTAATTAATTAAGTTTATTAATTAATTAACCTAGAGTAATTACTAAAGTATACTTAACTTTTTAGGACCATACAACCTTTTGGAACATCCTAGGATAGGTACTAGGTTGTCTCTTTAACTAGTTACTAGGTTAGTGTCACCCAGTTAAGTCTTAGGTTGTCCGGTGCACTAATTAGTTTATTTCGGTTGGTCCTAAGTTAGTTAGCTATTTAGGGATTTTTGTTAGAGTCTAAAATTAGTTAGAGAGCTATGCCCCACATGGTTGAACCCATGTGCACGACTGCCCCCACCCAATTACCCTAACCAATTTCGTTTAGGGTGGTCCCCTCTTGGCCGATTCTCCCCCATATGCTTGCACATGGGTTGCTTGTACTTTCCTAACTAACTCTTATTCATGGTTCATTTGGGAATGTTTACTTATTGACCCAAGGATGCTCAATATAACCTTCGGCACTGCTTAATCTACATGATCATTTTAAATGATCATGTGCTATGGTACCTAGGCTTGACACTTGGATGCCTCATACCTAATTTGTGAGTTAAAGGAAAAAGCATGTTATCCTAGGGTCTTTATTGCAGGTACATTTCGTGAATAAGCTTGTTATTACTAAGAAAATGGGCTAACACCCTTTTCAGCCAATATTCTCTAATATGCCCCAATATTTTGCTTATTTGGGCATTACATAGAAATTTGCTAATACCCCTTAGCCAATTTTCTATACTAAGCCCAATATTTCTCAATATTGGGCATTGGGATTCCGATGTACCCCCCCCCCCATTCTTAATGACCTATTGGGCTTTTCACTAGACATCTAATATTTTCTGAATGTTACATAATTTCCACAGCCTTCTGCGTTTCAGTTTTGGAAAACTTTCCTGTAAAACAAAGAAAAAACATATTAAAATTACTACAAAAATGCTCTAGACACACACCAATCTTAAGGAAAAAGCATTGAAAGTACTATGAAACAACGATACATCAATAATCAAGCGATTCATATCAATCAACCAGACATGCTTACTAACTCAAACAAGTGGTACGTATAACAACATATTTGAACTCATAATATACTACAACCCTATCATCAAGGAATAAAATCACCAGCATAATAAGACTTAACCATATCATAATAAGCAAGACAACTACTTATGAATCCTCATCATGTCAAAAAATGCTTTGACCAAACAAAGCCCCATAACCTTACTCAATCAAGTAGCCTCAACAACAAACTATAATCAATGTCCAACATCACATAATATAACCTTTAAATATACATAACATCATACTTGAATAATACACCCCAATTGAATGTTCAAGAGGTTCATCATCATCATATCATATCATTTATAGTGTAGCATATCATATGCATACATAATATAAACTTCATAAGGCTTCCATCAAGGCCAACTAGTTCAAAGCATAAGTAGAGTCTCATACCCCTACCTAGGCTAAGTTAAACCTTTCAAGTCACCCTATTTAGTTTTTACTCTATTAATTATTTTAGTTTAGGGAACACTTGTGTTAATTGATATAGACCACAAGAGCTAAGTGTGGAATCCGGTGTTATAAAACCTTACACCGAGGGGTCTACGGGCCAAAGTAAAACCAAACATAAATGTGGCTTTCTAGGTGGCTCCACTAGCTAGTATTCCTAAGGGGAAGCATGGTTCAACAACAAAGAGATAGAATATTCTTTCTTCATACCACTTGGAAAATGGGGCCTCCTATCATGGGAATCTATTGGATGAGTATTCCTCTTTGGGAAGTCAACATCTCATGTAGAAATATAGGGTGAATCTTACTCTTTGGGAAGTCATCACCTCCCACTGTCAAGTTCGTTCGGTGCTAAGCTAAGTCCCTTTATTGAAATGTCTTTAAGTCCTTATTATCAATCATAACTTAGTTTAGGCCATAGGGTCTACCCCTTGTATAATCATCATCATCATCAACAAATTAATAAGGATTGTATGAGTATAATCCTTTTCATCACAATTCATTTAGGTGAGTTTAACACATTACATAGCACTTCATAATAAGGCACATTGGTATACGTCACCATCCATATAACATTTACATCTTAATCAAATTCACAACATAATCAAGATATTTCAGTTAAACATCATACCACCCTATCAATCATTAATAAGGCATACTCAAACACAATCATCATGACTTTATCACAATTAACCACAAATCTATGTAAGGAATAGGTATTACAAGACTTACCAAGTCTACATCATAGTTCATGATAAGTGTCTTACCATCAACCCATAACTCATCCGAACTAGGTCGTCACATTAACATAATTCAATAATCAACATGATAAAAAGGTTAGAAGAATCATTACACAATAATTCGATACAGACTCAATGCTTAAGACAAGATACATAGGTCAATTCTCATAACCTAGATCACTACTCAAGAACTAGTATGAAAAGCTACAATACACACTAATTTGTTCATAATTAATGTAATAACATCATCTCATAGTGATTTAACCAATAATCAAGTTTATTGAACCAATCTCAACCAAATTCACATCAATTTCAAACCTAGGGTTATGGGTTAAAGATCATATTCTTCAATTTGACCAAACCATAATAATTGATCATAATCAAGTTAAAATCCATTTTAATATATCCATTATATCATAAAGAAACCATAAACTACTCAGTTCATACACCAAATTCGTAATTGAATGAAACCTACTTGAAAAGTCAACTTTTTGAAATACTTTGAAGGAGCCCTTTGAAGAAAGAAGTCTCAAAGGTGAATTAGATCCAATACCTCAACGTTTTGATGAAGATTTGATGATGAAATCGTCCCCTTATAGCCCCAAAACCTCCCCCTAGCTTGTTTTCTATGGTGTCTTCCAATAGAGAGAGAAAGAAGAGAGAAGGAGGAGAGTTTATTTTGTGAGTTGTGTTTAAACAACTTGTGGTTGGGGTCTTTATATTGGGGGTTAATTAACATACTTAGGATCCCTTAATCCCCTAAATAACCCCCTAACACCTTAAATAATTAAATGAACTTAATCTAAAACGTACACAAAAGTTGCAGACCTGATCGACGAGACCACGATTGACGGATCGTTTCTCCATCGATGGGTAGGCCTGCCTCCGTGCAGCACAACTGTAATCTCGGTTAGAGACTGGTGCAGGCAGGGTATTTCTCAATTTTTCTAAGTGTTGGCTGATGGTTGGAAACGACGCCCCGTCGATCCATACACGAATCGTCGCATGCATCTCGTCGATGCACACTGCCTAGACAGTATTAACATCAACTTGCAAGGGTCCTCCTCAAGGACCCTTGATTGGTCCTTGGGGAGTCGTACGCGGAAGTTTCGACCACGAATCATATTAAAAGCTTGTTATGCACCCTTCAACCTAATGTGATGGATTTCCGACTCCTAAAAGCTAGTCAAATAGGCTAAGGCACGCTAGTACCCCTTAGAACTAGTTTCCGAACGTCATGGACGTTCTTGGACGTTTTGGTTCCTAAACTTCCTAAATGACCTATTTTAATTACGGTAGGTCTTAAAAAATTGTTTAGACCCCATGGCACCGATGTTAGTCTTAAAAACAAGTTTTGGATTTTCGAAGTGTTACATTATCCCTCCCCCCTTAGGAACATTCGTCCTTGAATGACACTAAATTCTTTTGAAGGAAGGAATACACTAAAGAATAGAATCTCAACCAACAATAATACATAACAACATCATCATAAATCTTATCATGTAAACAAGGAAATTTAAAAACTCCAATTATCACACATAAGTCTCAAAACACTTCGTCATATGGTATTTCCATCCCACAACACACATGAGCTCAACATACATTACATGAGTCAACTAGCACGAAGTTAAACTTATCAATAGTCCACATAACTTTTCACTAAGACACACCATGTCAAAAATGCACAATATAACTCAAACAAACCAAAAAGGCAAAATTTCATGTTTTAAAGGTACTACTTCACTATAATGCAACCCAAAATGCACATTTTTGCAAAAATTGACCAATACTCATTAAACTTCAACATCTTGTCATATTCATATTATTACAAAGAATTAGTACAATAATTATAAAAAAGATGGGGGTAACAGGACCTCATGTCGGCCTCGGCCTCCAATGTTTCACCCTCAACTAGGTGATTCTTCCATAACACCTTTACGGAAACCACCTCTTTATTCCTCAACTTTTTGACTTGCCTATAAAGAATTTGAACCGGAACTTCATGATATGAGTGGTTATCCTTGACTAAAACCCTCACTTTTAATAATGAACTCGGGATCACCGATACACTTCTTCAACATAGAAACATGGAAATTGGATGAATCAAAGACAATTCACTAGGGAGTTTCAATTCATAGGCAACCTTACCAACCCTTTGAAAAAATTTATAGGGACCTACGTAACGAGGAATCAACTTCCCCTTCTTGCCAAAAATAACCACCCCTTTCATTGGTGAAATTTCCAAATACACCTTATCACCTTCTTCAAACTTCAAATCACTCTCCTATGATCGGCATAAGACTTTTGCCGACTATACGCCGTTTGCAACCGGTTCCCTATGATATTAACCTTCGCTAATTTCTTATAAATCGAATCGAGACGAAGAAATGAAAGCTCACCCACTTCAAATAACTCTATAGGAGTCCTACACCTCCTACCATGCAAGGATTTATAAGGAGCCATGAAGATGGACAATGAAAGTTATTATTATAAGCAAACTCCATCAAAGGCAAATTTTTATCCCAATTCCCTTTAAAATCAATAATGCTCGCCCTAAGGATATCTTCGAGGGTTTGAATAGGGCGTTCCACATGACCATCCGTTTGGGGATGAAAATTGATACTCAACTTCACCTTAGTACCCAACCTTTTTTGGAATAAACCAAAACCTAGATGTGAATTGTGTGCACCCCGATCCGTTATAATGGATAATAGAGTACCACGGAAACATACAGTCTCATCTATGAAGATCCTAGCATAATCTTCCACCAAATTAGTAGACTTGACGAGAATAAAGCTAGCGAACTTAGTCAACATATGCATAACCACCCATATAGAGTCAAATGACTTTTGAGTCCGAGTTAAACCCACTACAAAGGCCATATTGATATCTTCCCACTTCCAAGTAGGAATTTGGATCTCTTGTAGTAACCCACCCGGCTTTTGATGTTCGACTTTTACTTGTTGGAAATTTGGACACTTAGTGACAAACTCCGCTATGTCCTTCTTCAAACCTTCCCACCAATATATCTCCATTAGGTAATGTTACATTGTTTTCAAACCCGGATGAATGGAGTAGCGGGAGCCATGGGCTTCTTCAAGAATCCGGTCCCTCAACCCATCTACATCATGAGCACCCAATTTCCTTTGGTACCTCAACAAACCATCACCCCCCCCCTAAGGAGAATGACTCAGTTAACTTTCCGAGAACCGAATCTTTCAACTCAATTAATGGTTGATCAAGATGTTGTTAGGAGTTCATCTAAACAATTAAAGATGACTCAGAATTATAATTGACCATAACACTACCATTCGGAGAACCTTCCAACCTCACCCCTAACCTACCCAACCAATGAACTTCCTTCACCAGGTCATTCTTGGATTCATCAATGTAGGATACACTACTCATAATCATATGACTTAGGGCATCTCCTAACACATTAGCCTTGCCAAGGTGATAGAAGACACTTATATCGGAATCTTTCAACAACTCTAACTACCTTCTTTGTCGCAGATTCAACTCCTATTGGGTAAACAGGTAATGGAGACTCTTATGGTCGGTTAATACATCAATATGTACACCGTACACGTAATGCCGCCTAATTTTTAAAACAAACACCATGGTCGCTAACATAAGGTCATCAGTGGGAGAGTTTCTCTCACGTACCTTAAGTAGCCTAGAGCATAGGCTATAACCTCCCCATGTTGCATAAGCACACACCCTAAACCTACACGGGATTCATCACTATATACAACAAACCCCTTTGTACCCTCCGGTACGGTCAACACAAGAGCGCAAGTAAGCCTACATTTCAACAATTGGAAGCTTTTCTCACATGCCTCCGACCACTCAAATTTCTTACACTTTTGGGTCAAAGTATTCAATGGAGATGCAATGGACGCAAAACCATCCACGAACCTCCTATAATAACCCGCTAGACCCAACAAACTCCTAATGTCGGTTGGAGTCAATGCTCTAGGCAAATTTTTCTACCGCTCTGATTTCCCTGGGTCTACCTCAACTCCCTCACTAGAGATGATATGCCTAATAAAAGCCACCGACCTCAACCAAAACTTACACTTGCTATATTTGGCAAGCAATTGATGTTCCTTAAGGGTTTACAATACAACCCTCAAATGAACCCTATGATCACCCTCATTCTTTGAATATACAAAGATATTGTCAATGAAGAAAATTACAAATGAATCAACGTAATTTTGAAACACCCTATTATCCATAAATGCCACTAGAGAATTAGTGAGACCGTAAGACATTACCAAGAACTCATAGTCCCCATATGTAGTCCGAAAGTCCATCTTTGGTACATCCTCACCTCTCACTCTAAGTTGATGATATCCCGACCTCAAGTCTACTTTTGTAAAGTTGCTTGCCCCTTGGAGATTATCAAACAAGTCTTCAATAGAGGGTAAATATTCTTAATGGTGACCTTGTTGAGTTTGCGGTAGTTAATATACATTCTCAGGGACCCATCCTTCTTCTTTATAAACAATACCGGAGCACCCAACGGCAAAATACTAGGCCTTATAAAGCCCTTGTCCAGCAAATCCCAGAGTTGAGACTTTAACTCCTTCAATTTGTCCGGAGCCATCCGATAAGGAGGAATTTAAATGGAATTCGTTTCCGGCAGCAAATCAATAACAAAATCAATTTCCGTTTGGGAGGAATATCGAGAAGGTCATTGGTGAAAACCTCTGGAAATTCTCTCACTACGGGGACCGACTGAAAGGGAGGAATTTGAGAGTCTAAATCTTGGACTCTTACTATGTGATATAGACACCCATTTGAGATTATTTTGCATGCTTTTAGACAAGCGGTGATACGACCTCTAGGAATTGAATTTCCTCCTTTCCACTCAACAACGGGTTCATTTGGGAAGTTAAACCTCACTAATCTTGTCCTACAATCAATAGATGAAAAACATGCATGCAACCAACCGATATCCAATATAATATCGAAATCAAGCAAATCAAGTTCTACTAGATCAACATTAGAAACTCTATTCGGCAACATTATAGGAAAATCTCTATAAACCCTTTTTGCAACAACCGACTCAACCACCGGTGTAGACACTATAAAAGGTTCATGAAAAATGTCGGGTAAAATGTAAAACTTTTTAGCTACAAGAGGTGTAAAGGCTTTCAACATACCGCTCACCACGTCGGGAGCATTCTCTTGCTCACCCCTAGAGTGGAGAGCATGAAAGTGGTTCTTCTTGGGAGTATCACTTGAACCACTTTCTTGAGCTTTGTCACCCTTCTCTTGACCCTTCAAATTTGGACAATCTCTCACCTTGTGACCACTCTTGCCACAACCAAGGAAATTTCCCATTCCTACCAAGCACTCACCAAAATGACCCTTTCCACACTTGGAACATCTGGGATTCTCATTTCGGGAGTTCCCACTCCTTTTTATTAGGCTATAGTCTTAGGAACCTTATCACGAGCCTTAGGAAATTTGTATGGAACTTGATTAGAGAACCTTTTCATGAATCTAGGCTTCTCTTGTATCTCAAGCCTATTGTTTGTAGCACTACTATCTAAATGATCATAACAATTTCGGCATAGCCTTACATCAAATGTAAAAAAAGCCACATATAGAATTATAGAAGCCGTACACAAATGAAAGTGGAATGAACATAAATGTCTTAGAAAAATAAACGAATGTCATAAGCAAGATATTGGAATCACCCTCGGAAAGTGAAGACCTACTCACTTGGATGATAGAGAATACCCAAGCATTCTTCAAGTCTTCTCAAATAATCCTTCAATGATAGGAACCTAAAACTTTTGGGAAAAAGGAAAAAAATGGGGTTAGTACGCCACTTGTACTAAGTATGAGACCATATGCACAGATAAGAGCAAAACATGCTAAGAACGAACATTTAGTCAAAACATGCCATTTTACCCTTTTAAAAGTCTCAAGCATTATCAAGCAAGTCATATCAATCTACCAAACATGCTTACTAACTCAAACAAATAATATGTATATCAACATACTTGAACCCATAATCTACTACAACCCCATCATCAAGGAATAACATCACAAGAATGAATAAGAGTTAACCATATCATAATAAGCAATACAACTTCTCATGAATCCTCATCAAGTCAACAAGTGCAATGACTAAGCAAAGCCCCATAACCTTACTCCATCAACTAGCCTGAACAAGAAACCGTTAGCAATGTCCAACTTCACATAATATAACCTTTATAGATACATATAATCATATTTAATAATACACCCCAATTACATGTTCAAGAGGATAATCATAATCATATAATATCATTTATTGTGTAGCATCAACATGTTATCATCATATGCATCATTAACATATACATACATAATATCAACTTCCTAAGGATTCCATCAAAGCCAACTAGGACAAGTCATAAGTAGAGTCCCATACCCTTACCTAGGCTAAGTAAAACATTTCAAGTCAACCTAGTTAGTTTATACTTCATCAATTCATTTTAGTTTAGGGAACACTTTCCTTAACCGATATAGACCACAAGAGCTAAGTGTGGAATCCGGTGTTGTAAAACCTTACACCGATGGAAGATGGTCTACCGGTCAAAGTAAAACCAAACATAAACGTAGATTTCTAGGTGGATCCACTAGATAGTCTTTTTAATGGGGAAACATAGTTCAAGAACTAAAAGATAGCATATTCCCTCTTCAAACCACTTGGTAATTGGGGCCTCCACTGATGGGAATCTATTGGATGAGTATTCCTCTTTGGGAAGTCACGTCTCATGTAGAACTATAGGGTAATTCTTCTTCTTTGGGAAGTCATCACCTCACATTGTAAAGTTTGCTCAGTGCTAAGATAAGTCCCTTTATTGAAATGTCTTTAAGTCCTTATTATCAATCATAACTTAGTTTAGGTCATACGGTCTGCCCCTTATATAATCATCATCATCATCCATAAATTTATTAGTATAATCCGTTCATCACAATGAATTTAGGTTAGGTTAACACATTACATATCACTTCATAATAAGGCACATTGATATACTTCACCATCCTTATAATATTTACATCTTAATCAATATCACAACATAATCAAGACATTTCAGTTCAAAATCATATCACCCTATTAATCCTAAAAAAGGCATACTCTAACACAATCCTGATTACTTAATCACATTAACCACAAATTGAAGTAAGGAATAGGGATTACAAGACTTACCAAGTCTCCATCATAGCTCATCATAAGGGTCTTATCATCAACCCATAATTCAACCCAACTAGGTCTTCACATCAGCATAATTCAATAATCAACATGATAATAACATAGAATAATCATCACACCATAATTCAATACTAACTCAAAGCTTCAGAAAAGATACTTAGGTCAATTCTCATAACCTAGATCACTTCTCAAGAACTAGTGTGAGAGGCTAAAATTCACCCTAATTTGTTCAAGATTAATTTAATAACATCATCTCATAGTGATTTAATCAATAATAAAGTCAATTGAACCAATCTCAACCTAATTCACGTCAAGGTCGAACCTAGGGTTAAGGGTTAAGGATCATATCTGCAATTGAACGAAACCATCATAATTGATCATAATCAAGATAAAATACATGTTAATTTGTCCATTATATCCTATAGAAACCATAAACAACTCAGTTAACAACATCAAATTTGTAATTGAATGAAACCCACTTGAAAACTCAACTTATTGAAATACTTTTAAGTAGCCCTTTGAGGAAAGAAGTCTCGAAGGTGAATTAGATCTCTCACCTCAACGTTTGATGAAGATTTGATTGTCAAATAGTACCTTTACAGACACCAAAACCTCCCCCTATCTTTTCTTCAATGGTGTCTTCCAATGAGAGAGAAATAAGAGAGAAGAAAGAGAGTTTATTTTGTGAGTTATGTTTACACTAATTGGGGTTGGGGTCTTTATTTTAGGGGTATATTAACTTACTTAGGATACCTTAATCCCTTAACTAACCCCGTAAACCCTTAAATACTTAAATGAACTGAATTAAAAATGTGCAGAAAAGTTGTAGACCCCATCGATGAGAAAACAATCGACGGATCGTTGGTCCATCCATGTGCAGGCCTGCCTCCGTGTTCCACAAGCGTAATCTCGGTCAGAGACTGGGGTAGGCGGGGGCTTTCTCAATTTTTCTATGTTTTGGTCGACGGTTGACAACAACGCCCCGCCAATCCATACACGGATTGTTGCCTGCATCAAGTCGATGAACACTGCCTAGATAGTGTTGACATCAACTTTCAAGGGTCCTCCTCAAGGGCACTTGGTTGTTTCTTGGGGAGTCGTACCCGGGCGTTTCAACCACAGATCATCTTAAACACTTCTGATACACCCTTCAAGATAATTTCATGGAATTTTTATTCCAGAAATTAGTCAAATTTTCTAAGGCACGCTAGTACAACTTAAAATAGGTTTCTGAACGTCATGGACGTTCTTGTGCGTTTTGATTTCTAAACATCTTAAATAACCTATATTCACTAAAATCTGTCTTAAAACAATGTTTAGACCCCACGTCACCTATGTTAGGTTTTAAGACTCGTTTTGGATTTTTGAAGTGTTACACATATTCCCTTCAAAATATATTTCCTAATTCGGTGAGTACTTAGAAGGAAGATCCCCACTAATGAAAGAATTAATGTCATTGGGATTGCACTTGTAGATTGTTCATGTTGTAGAAGGCCAGACAGGGATGATATCCCTCAAATCTTTTCTGATAGAGATTTTTCTAATTACATTTTGAATCAATTTTGCTGCACCACATAAGATTAAACACAACCATAGTGATGTTAAACATATTTTTTACACTTGGTGTCGAATGGATTTCAAGAATGAGGTGCACACAATGTTCTTACAGGCAGCCCCTATTATTATTTGTTGAAACTATGGAAGAATAGATGTGCTCCAAAATATGGAGGTAAACAATCTAGTATTACTAGAGTGTAATTCCTCATCACCAAGGACATCATCCACTTGATTACTAAAGCATATCCTTATATTCAATGGCATGTAACTTGGCATGACATGATTAAGGTTATTGATCTTTGCACACAATATATTAGGATTTGGCGAATTAATTGGGAAAAACACCCTAACACAGTCCTCAAGCTCAACACTTATGGAAGAGTCGTCAACAATTTAGGAAGGATATGAGGAGGGGGAATTTTGAGAGATAGAGGGCAACATTGTGTATGCTTTTGCTCCACCGTTTGGAACTGGCTCTATTAACGAAGCAGAAACTCTAGCTGCTACACATGGTATTGAATGGTGCCTGTAACATTGATATAGGAGGATCATGCTTGAAAGTGACTCAGAGGTACTCATGAAATGGATCCAGTGCATTCTCAATCTTCTTTGGCAGTTGAATCATTCTATCCAAGAGCTACTCAGCCTTGTGAGACAGTTTGAATTCTTCGACTATAAACACATCATTAGAGAGACAAATGCTATAACTGATCTTCTTTCCAAAAGAAGCCATAAATTATATTTGATACAATATTACGATGGTGCCCAAAAGTTGCCTACTTTAATTAGGGGATGCTACATTTTAGAAAAAATGAAGATATCATATTTTAGAAGTAAAAATTTGAAGAAAATCAAGCGTCATCCTTGCAGCTTTTGCCAGAATGTTTTAATTTTGATTATCATGCCTAATCTAATTATAGTTTTAGATAGATGTTTTATTTATTATATCTTCTTTGTAAGGGGTGCGTTTCCCTTATTTATGCCTTCTAGTACAAGATTTCCTTTTGCTATGGAGACACTAAAAAAACATAAGCCCTAAATCCTTAACATTAAACCCTAAGAAACCCTAACATATAAACTTTGTGAAGTCTTAAGTCCAATAAACCATGATAACAATTAATTTACCCTGCAAAACTCTAATCTCTAAACCCTAAATCTAAAAAATATGTGAACCCTAAACCAAAATTACTCTAAGAACAAAACTCTATAAAGACCTAAATCCTATGACATAAACCCTAAAAAAAAAGAGAAAAAAACTACGCCCTAAATCCTAAACATATAAAATCCAACAAAAATAAAACCTAAAAACCCCGAAGCCCTAAAACCTGAAAACCTTGATAAAACCCTTAACCTAAGACCCTAATTATAAAAGAATAAAAAAACTGAGACGTAAAACATAAGACCTAACCTATCACTCTAAATATTAAATATAAAAACCTAAGAACCCTAAACCCTAAACCTTAAGAAACAATAAATCCTATTAATCATAAAATAAACCTTAAAAACCATTTAAAACCCTACAAAATCCATATCTTTAAACCCTAAATCTAACAAATTCATAAATCATAAATATAAAAACACAAAATATCTTGAACCCTAAAAAACATTAGAAAACATTTAACGCTAAAATCCCCCAAAACTTTTGCTAAAGCCAATAATCTCTCACTTATAACTCTATAAATCCCTATATCGTATATGCTTAACCCTAAAAAACAAAAAAATTCTATGCTCTAAGAACTTAACCAAAAAAAGTTTATCCTTCAACCCTGAAAATCAAGTTAAAACCCTATAACTAAAAGAACCCTAAGCCCATAACCATATACCCTAATCTATATTAGAAAGCAGCACCTAAAGAAGGCATGAAACTTCAGAACTTACAACAACAAGAGGATGTAGTCCATGTAGAAAGTACCCTAGATGTACAACAGGGTAAACAAACTGCAACTAATACAACAATAATACTTCAGGAACATGTAATTCCCTAGTATGTCCGGAAAGCTTTAAATCTGTAGCAATAAGAAATAGAGTCAGTCACTATAGTCAAAACTTTGCAGGTTGTTAATAATATACAACCTACACGAAAGGTAGGTCATGCAGGTCATAAAGGCCATGCACAATCTAATATAGGTAATATAAAAAATGTATCAGATGTACCAGGTATGAGTCATCCTCCTAAATCACAACATGCTCCTATTATTTGTGAAACTATTAAAATTTGTGTAGATCAGGAAGTGAGTGAAAACCCAGAAATTCTGGAAGGTATAGAGAATGTTTTGCAGGTGGAAGGAATACAAAGAAAAGGGTTGGTTGATGTTATGCAAGAAGGAGAATGTAGAAGTTCAGCTCTTTTTCGACAGTGTGATAGTAATCAACTCTATATTCAAACAAAATCTCATGCAGATAAGAAAAAAAGGAAGCAACTAGGTTGAAGAAAGTTCTCTTCAAAACAATAACAAATCAATGACAAGATTGAGTAAGAAAATAAGAGATTCAAAAAAAGGCAAGAGAAGGAGCATGATACGCTTCTTGAAACTGGATAACAAGGACAACAAGAGAGAATTGAAAAACTGGATGAATATGGTCATATAACGTTTGACGATGAGTATGACGAAGATACTCGATCCTTAGACAGTAATGAAGATGAAGAAGAGGTTAAATACATTTTTCATAATGAAATTGAACTAGATATACAAGATTTCAAACACAAACAAGGATTGTCACCGAGAGGATGGAAGGCAACTAGACATAATCTTCAATCTACGAATACTAGTAGACCAATAACAAGATCAAGTAGAGGTTTGTGAGTCATAGATAATTGTCTTTATATGATTATAGTAATCAATTAACAAATACCATATGTTTTACATGTTTCATAATCTGTAATATACATACTGTTTTTCATCATAGATATAATGATTATGTCTTCTTAGATGTATTTATTAAAATAGGCTCTTTATTTTGTATAGTCTTTTCTTGTAAAGGGGAAATTCTACTTCGTTTATGAATTATTAATAAACTATGTACTAAGGAGGAGTCTCCATAGGTGCGTAGTTTCTTTTGAATACAACTTGATGTATAGGGTTGAGTTGACTAATCTTAGTAGGTTGGTCGACTCATAACTAACCTTAGGATCGGATGTAAGGTTTATGTCCCTCTCTATGTAATTTTTTATTTTAATAAATGATAAGGCCTGGGGGTGTTGCTCAGACCCTGAACCACCACAAGGGTCGTTTTATGAAAAACATAATCTAAGACCCTTCAAAAATTAAAAACTATAAGAAACACTATATCCTCTATACCCTAAAATAAAACCCTAAAAACTATTTGAATCCCCTCCAAAACCCTAATATCTAAACCCCAACTCCTAAAAAATCATAAACCTTAAACCTAAAAAACACACAATAAAGACATAAGCCCTAGGAAACACATAAACCAACAAAACCCCTAAATCTAGAAAACTCTTAGCTTTAAACCCAATAATTCCCTGTATTTTATATGCTAAACCCTAGCAAAAGAAAAGTAAAAACTAAGCCGTAATTCGTAAACCTATAAAACATCAAAAAAAATTTAACCTAGAAATCCCAAATCCAAAAACCCTATATCCCTAAAGAAAACCATTAACCTAAAACACTAAACCTAAAAAATCCTAATCCCTAAACACTAAACTAGAACACTTAACCCTAAACCTAAAACCCTAAGAAAACTAAATCCTAAATACTATAAACTCTAAAACAAACCCTAAAAACCATTTAAAAGTATTCCTAAAAATCCTATTCTCAAAATCCTAAATACAAAGTCTTAAAAATCATTTAACCCTAAACATAAAAAAACAAAAAAAATCCTAAGAAACACTTAACCCTTAAAACACTTTAAAGACACTAAACCTAAAAAAACTCTAAGATCTAAACCCTATAATGTTGTAAATAGTATATCCTAATCCCTCAAAAATACAATTAGAAAACCTAAAGAGTAAGCCCTGAACATATAAAAGACTAAAAACCTTAACCCAAAAACCCTATACGACAAAAACCTCGATAAAATCCACAACATAAAACCTTAAACCCTAAGGTAAAACCGGAAATCCTTAACTTAAAACCCTAAGATACCCTAAACTCTATGTTTTAAGAAACCCCAATACCAATAAACCCTAAAAACCATAAACCCTCACATAAAAACCAAATTTCTCAAATTAACTTCCTAAGAAACCCTAAACCCTAAACGTTAAGAAACACTAAATCCTATAACCATAAACACTAAACTTAAATCCTAAAAATCCGCACACTCACTCAAAAACAACATAGACCTTAAATCCTAAACCCATTGTAACCCTCATTAAACCCAAAATACCCTAAATCTAAAGACAATCTAACCTCTAAACCCTATAAGCCCCTAAATACTCTATGCTAAACCCTAAAAAGACACAAAAAACGTAAGCCCTAATCCTTAAGCCTATAAAATACTAAGAAACCTTATGCCTTAAACCATAATTCATTAAAAAATTCCCTAACCTAAAACCTCAGGAAACCCTAAATCCTATAAAAAAAAAAGTTAATAAACCCTAAAAACCATTTCAAACCCCTACAAAACCATAAGCCCTAAATCTTTAACCCTAAAGATCCCTAACAAGCAGTTAACCCTTAAAACCCCTCAAAACCCAAAAACCCCTAAATCTGAAAAAATATATTCTCTAAACCCAATATAGCAATTAATTGTACATGCTAAAACTGTAAAAAGAAAAAAAAACCAAAGTCCTAAACAATAAACCAATAAAACTCTAAAATTCCTTGAACTAAATAACACAAAGCTTTAAACCTTAACAACCTAGATAAAACTTTAACCTAAAAAAAACATTAGACCTAAATTTAAAACCCTAACCTAAAATCGTAAATCTTAAATCTAAAATCGTAAGACATCCTGAATCCAATAAAGCATCAAGAATAATACTAAAATCCATTTGGAACACCGAAAAAATCCTAAATCCTAAATATCTAAACCCTAAACTTAAAATACCCAAAAAAAAAAAAACAAAGACTGTAAGCCATATGAATTGTAAGAAATGCATAATCCTTGAAAAACCTAATAAATCCCAAAACTCCCAAACCTTAAAAACATAAAGCTCTAAACCCTATAAAGGCCTAAATCATATACGCTTAACTCCACAAAATACACAATAAACATAATCCCTAAACATTAAGCCTATAAACCGTTTAAAAACCCTAAAAATAAAAGCATGAAAACCTAAAACCCTATGAAATTCTAAATACTAAAAATTAAACCTTAGAAATCCTAATTCCTATAAACCATATAATAAATCCATAAAAACGCATAAAATCCCTATAAAACCCTAAGCTCTAAACCCTAAATATGAAAAATTTATAAAACATAAACCTAAAAGGCACAAAACACCCAAGTCGTAAACCATAAAAACCTATGCTGCAAAATCCCTTAAGAAACATATAACATGTAAAACACTAAAAACTCAAAAAAACCCTAATCATAGAAAACTCTAAGCTCTAGATCCTATTAATCTCTAAATTGTATATGATAAACCCTAAAACACAAAAATACCCTATGTGGTAACCATAAACCTATAATATCTTTAAAAACCATTACCTTAAAAACACAAAGACTAAGCCTTAAAACACTTGATAAAAATCTTTTCAAAAACCCTAGACCTAAAAAAACCTAAACTTTAATCTAAATTCCTAAATCCTAAACCATAAATACTAAGAAACATAAACCATCAAACTCAAGTAATCCTAAATCCTATAAAAGATACAAAATCATAAACCCTAACAAAAAAAATCCTAAACCCTAACAAAAAATCCTAATTCCTCAACCTAAAGCCCTAAGAAACCCTAAACCTTAACCTTACAAAATAAAAAATCCTATAAAGCCTAAAATAAATCCCCAAAATCCTTAACTCTAAATCCTAAATCCTTGAAATCCATTAACCCTACAAATAAAAACACAAAAAACAACATAATCCCTATACCCTGGAAATCCTAAGAAACATATAACTCTTAGACATCTTAACAAAACCCAAAATTTCCTAAACCTAAAAAATATCATAGCTCAAAACCCTATAAAGTCATAAATCATATATGCTAAACCCTAATACCCACAAAAAACATACGCCCCAAACCCATGCCTATAAAGTCCTTAAAAACCATATTGAAAAAATCGAAAGCCTTAAACCATAAAAACATAAATTAAACCCTTAACCTATGTAAGACTCCGAAATTCCAAACCTTATTTAGAGCATCACATGTTGTTCTACGGTTAGTAACACTGTTATAAGGCTGACAATAATGTTCATAAATCATTTGGGAAGTATTATATTCAAGACGTCAAGATACGTCCATGACCTTTTGAAGCTAGTGTAATTGAACTAGTTACATGTCCTTAGGTTTGTGAAGGTTTGGAGGTGTTGTATGAGGTCTAAAACTGGTAGAATGGCTTTAAGTAGATAAAATTATGTATATAGATTTCAAACGTCTATTTCCGACCCCCAAGGGTCTCCCTAGGGGCAAAGAGACCAAAACATAGCCGAGCAAGCTGCCAAAGCAGCAGTCAAAATGCACATTGGAGAAATGGGTTTGCGTCACAGATTTTGTGTGAGTTTGGACAAGTTTGCATCGCAGGCACATCCCAGAATACTCTTTCTCAAAAATTAATTTATAAAATCTTGCGGGAGCAGCTCCGCGTCGCGGACTTGTTCCCCGACGAAAATCTAAAATTTGGAATACAAGTTTGATTTCATTAAAGGGTAAATTTAAGTAAGAGGTCTTTTTTGTATTTTATGGGGGCCTATATATTGATTTTTATTGAGATTTCCCTCACATTTACTCACTCAAAAAAAAAAACAAATCTAAACCCAAAAGCTCTCATCTCTCTCTACTTTCTCTCCCTATTCATCCTCCATTGAAGAACAAGGAAGCTTAAAGAAAAAGATCAAATCCCCGAGGTTTTTCACTCGAATTTCGTGGATTAGTTCTGAATAAGTTATGGGTTATTCTCTCTTGTGGTTTTTTACCCCAACACGTCCTTTCATAGACGATTTCCACCAATTCAAATTCCTACGTTTTTTACACTACAAATGGGTTTTCTTCCAAACTCATAATTGTGACAAATGAAGATGAATTATGATATTCTATGGATAATTAAGTATGTATTGTTTTACAATTGATATGATATTGTTGTTTTTACTGTTAATTACGTACTCTCCCTAAATAATGGAATTTTATTATGTTATATCATTCACTTACTGTCATGTAAAGGGTTGGAACTATTGCTTGAGCGAACTCATAAATGAACACTTTCCCTTAACCCTAACTATGAATTGGTATTGTATAGGAGTAGAGTGGTTGGTATTGGTTATGTTGTTGAGTATTTCACTATATTGTTGAATAATTGTTATGAATTGAGTGTAAGTTTTTTATGAAGATTCTTTGAAGTAATAGGTAAGTCTTCTAACGTCATGATTACTATATTATGTTGATGTTGCTATGCAATTTAAGTTTGTATGATGCTGCTATGCATATATTTTAGGCTATGAATATGTTTAATGTGGAAATATTATAAGGATATGATAACACAAGTTTGATGATTTTATTTTGTATACATTACACAATATGATTATGATATGTAAATCTCATAAATGAAAGTTTGTGATGAAAGGAAATTCTTATCTTAAACCTAATGATCTATGATCATCTCTATACAAGGTGTAAATCTCATATGTCCTATGATAAGATTAATTAGAAATGATAACTTAAAGGTCCTTCAAAAAGGGACTTTAGCTTAGCACCGAGTGAATATCCAATTGTAATGACCGGTATTTCACAAGTCATCTCTATTAATATTTATGCTTTACTTTATCCCGGTGCTACCCTTTCTTTAGTTACCCCTTTTATAGCTAGGAAGTTTGATATACTTCACGATGTTTTGATTTAAGCATTTTCGGTTTGTGCACTAATGGGTGACTTGGTAGTTGCAAAGAGAACTATAAGAAATGTCATGTAATGTTGCCCAATAGAGATACTCTTTTTTATTTGGTAGAACTTGACATGTTTGATTTTGATAGCATTCTGGGTATGGATTGTAATCATGCTTGTTTTGCTTCTATAACTAGGGTAGTGAAGTTTCAATTTCCAAATGAACCCATTTTAGACTGGAAGGGGGGAAATTCTATGCCAAGGGGTCAAATCATTTCTTGCTTGAAGGCTTGCAAGATGATATCCAAGGGTTATCTATTATATGTTGTGAGGGTTAAAGATCTATAATGTGAAACTCCTCTCATTGAGTCGGTCCCAGTAGTGAGGGAATTTTCAAAGATTTTTCCTTATGACCTTCTCGGAGTTCCTCCCGAATGGGAAATTGACTTTTTCATTGACATGTTACAAGAGAATAATCCTATTTCAATTCCTCCATATCGGATAGCTTCGACCAAATTAAAAGAGTTGAAGATCGAACTCAAATATTTACTAGACAAATGTTTCATTCAACCTGGTATTTCTGCATGGGGTTCTTTGATGTTGTTTGCGAAAAAGAAGGATGGGTCCCTTAGGATGTGCATTGATTATCGTCAACTCAATAAGGTCAGCATAAAGAAAAAGTATCCTCTCCCTGGAATTGATGATCTACTTGATCAACTCGAAGGTACTAGATACTTTTCAAAGATTGAATTAAGGTCAGGATGTCACGATCATAGAGTGAGAGGAGAAGATGTTCCCAAAACAACTTTCAGAACAGGATATGGTCACTATGAATTCATAGTGATGTCTCGGCGGCATTTATGGACCTAATGAATAGAGCTTTTTGAGACTACCTCAACTTACTTGTGATTGTGTTCATTGATGATATCTTGATATAATCAATGAATAAAAATGAGCATGAGAGTCAGTTGAGGTTGGCCTTGCAAGTCCTCAAAGAACACTAACTTTATCAAAAATTTAGCATTTGTGAATTTTTTTGAGGTCATTTGCTTTTCTTGGTCATGTTATCTCTAGTAAGCGTGTAGAGGTCGATCTGAAAAAGACGGATGCGGTAAAAAAATTACCTAGACCTTTGACTCCCACCAACATAAAAAGTTTCTTGGGTCTAGAGCGGTACTATAGATGGTTTGTCGATACTTTTGGATCTATTGCTTCTCCTTTGACAGATTTGACTCGTAAAAGATGAAATTTGAGTGGTCGAAAGATTGTTAAAAAGGATTTTAAGAGTTAAAAGATAGGCTTACCTCCGTTATAGTGTTGACCTTACCAAAGGGTAATTAAAGATTTGTAGTGTATTGTGATGCTTCCTCAATGGGCTTGTGATGTGTCGACATGCAACACGGAAAAGTTATAGCTTATGCCTCTAGACAACTCAAAGTTCAAGAAATAAATAATCCAACTCATGACCTTGAGTTAGCAGCCGTTGTCTTTGCCTTGAAAATATGGAGACATTACTTGTATGGTGTTTATGTTGATGTGTTTATTGACTGTAAAGTTCTTCAATATGTTTTTACACAAAAGGAGTAGAATCGCCAACTTAGAAGATGGTTAGAACTATTGAAGGATTACGACATGATTGTCCTTTACCACCCCAGTAAGTCCAACGTTATTGCGGATGCTTTGAGTCGTATGACTATGGGTAGTGTGTCTCATGTGGAAAAAGTGAAGAAAAAACTAGTGAAAGATGTTCATAGGTTGGCTCGTTTGGGAGTGCGGTTAAAAGATTCTCCAAGTGGTGGTTTTGTTGTTCGTCATAACTCCGATTCATCATTAGTGGTTGAGGTGAAGTCTAATCAACATCTTGATCCTCTATTTATGTAGTTGAAGGAATCGGTACTTGGTAAGCTCAATGAGTAATTTTTCTAAGAGGGGATGGTGTTCTTTGGTACCACGAGAGATCATGTGTATCGGATGTCTATGTTTTGAAAAATCAAATTCTAGAAGAACCCCATGGTTCCCGCTATTCTATTTATCCGGATGCCATATTATGACCTTAGGGAGGCTTATTGGTGGGATGGTTTAAAAAGGCACATAGCGTAGTTTGTTGCTAAGTGTCAAAATTGGCAACAAGTAAAAGCCGAACATCTAAAACTGGGTGATTTAACCCAACTCATGGATGTTCCTACTTGGTCGTTGGAGGACATCAATATGGACTTTGTTGTTGGATTACCCCAAACTTAGAGGCAAAATGACTCTGTATGGGTTATTGTGGATAGGTTGACCAAATTATCCCACATTATCCCCGTTATGTCTACTTATATTGCCGAAGAGTATGCAAAGATCTACGTAAATGAGATTGTGAGTCTTCATGAGATACCATTATCCATCATTTCGGATTGAGGTGCCCAGTCCACTTCTCATTTTAGGAAAACTTTCCAAAAGGGTTTAGGTACATAAGTGAAACTTAGCACCGCTTTCCATCCTCAGGATGATCAAGAGGACCTTACCATACCGACCTTAGAAGATATGCTAAGAGCTTGTCTGATAGATTTTAAAGGTAGTTGGGATGAACACCTACCACTGAATTCTCTTATAATTATAGCTATTATTTGAATATTTCTAGGTCTCCTTTTGAAGCTCTATATGGTAGAAGGTGTACATATCCGGTCGGGTGGTCTGAAGTTGGTGAGTCTTCACTCCATGGTCCCGAGATTATCTATAAGGCTACAGAGAAAGTTTGGGTCATAAGGGATAGGATAAAAATAAAATATAGTAGACAAAAGTCTTATGCCTACAATAGGAGAAGACATATTGAGTCTGAAATAGGTGATCATGCGTACTTGAAGATTTCACCCATGAAGGGGGTAATGAGATTCGGTAAGAAAGGGAAGTTGAGTCCCCAATAATGTTGCTCCTTCTTAAGTTTAGCAACGGGTCAGAAATGTTGCCTATGAATTGAAACTACCAATTGAACTATCTTATGCTCATCCAGTATTTCATGTTTCTATGCTCAAGTGACGCATAGTCGACCAGGTGTCTGTTCTACCTATTGAATGTATAGGAGTGGATGAGAACCTCTCCTATGAAGAGGTTCCCGTAGAAATCCTTGATCGACAAGTGAAAAAGTTTAAGAACAAAGAGTTGGCCTCCGTAAAATTTTTATGAAGAAAAAACCTAGTTGAGAGAACAACATGGTAGGCAGAGGCCGACATGATGTACCGTTATCCTCATCTTTTTGCTAATGAAGGTTATTTGTCCAATAAATGATTGAAGTAATGAATTCATATGAATTTGGCTTGTTTTCAAGTATGTGCATGTTTTTGGTAACGTTAATGTCAAAATGAGTTTTTATGAAAAAGGTTTTTTGTGTTATCTTGCACATATGTGAAATATATATTTTGTATTCTTGAGATTTTTGGACTTCTGATGTTGTATTGAGAAGAATATCATGGTAACTCTGTATGTCATTTTGAGATCATGTTGAAGTTCAGAAGGAAATTCCTCATAATGTGTTATAAAATGTTGAGCTCTTATGTGTTGTGATTTGAGTTGCTATGTGTAATGCCATTTTATGTATTGAGTGGAATCGTGAAGTACTGCTATCAGCGGTGCCACATGACAATACGCACATTGTTTGTTGTAAAGCTAGTATTGAGTCTATTCTCCTTCTATAAAATAGTTTAGTTTCATTCGGGGACAAATGTTCCTATGGGAGGGAATAATGTAAAACTTTAAATGTACAAGACCTTATATAGAGACTCACATGTTGGTCTAAGGTTAGGAACACTATTGTAAGGCCTAAAATAATTGAGAAGTTTTAGAGTCAAGAAGTCAAGAAACGTCCATGACGTCTGGAAGCTAGTGTGATTGAACTAGTTATATGTCCTTAGGTTTCGTGATGGTTTGGAGGTATTGTATGAGGTCTTGAACAACTTAGATTGCTGTAAATAGGTAAAACCATGTATATAGAGTGAAAAATTCTAGGTCCGATCCACCAAGGGTTGCCCTTGTGGTCCTCGAAGGGAACCCAATCTTAGCCAAGAAAGGTGCCACATCAGTAGCCAAAATGCACATGTAAGAAATGGGTTCGCGTTGCGGACATGGTTTGCCTTTGGCCTAAAATAATGTCTGTGTCGCGGAGTCCTCTGTCTCAATATGTAATTTAGAAAATCTTGCGGGAGATGCTTTGCGTCGCAGTCTTGTTCCCCAACGAATATCTGAAATTTGGAATTCAAGTTTGACATCATTAAAGTGTGAATTTAAGTAAGAGGTCTTTTGGGTATTTCCCGGGGGTCCTATATATTTGTTTTTAATCATATTTCACTCACATTTACTCACTCAAAACAAAACCGCAAATCAAAACCAAAAAACTCACATCTCTCTCGACTTTCTCACTCTATTCATCCTCCATTGATGAACAAGGAAGCTTGAAGAAGAAGATCAAATTCCAAAGTTTTTAAACTCAAATTTCATGGATTAATTCTCAATAAGGTATGGGTTCTTCGCTCTTGGAATTCCTTTCCCCAAGAGTTTCTTTCAAAGACGATTTCTAACAATTCAAATTCCTAGGGTTTTTCATCTATAAATTGGTTTTCTTCCATACTCGAAATTGTGACTAATGATTATGAATTATGATTTTCTATGGATAAGTATGTATGCATTATTTAATAACTGATATGGTATTGTTGGTTTTATCTTTATAAGTATGTCCTCTCCATAAATAATGGAATTTAATTAAGTTATATCATTCACTTAATGTCATGTAATATTAGGATTAAAACTATTGCTTGAACGAACGCATAAATGAACCTTTTCCCTTAACCCTAAGTGTGTATTGGTCTAGTATATGGCTAAAGTGGTTTGGATTTGTTATGTTTTTGAGTATTTCACTATATTGTTTGAAGATTGTTATGAATTGAGTGTATGTTTTGATGAAGATTATTTGAAGCGATAGTTAAGTCTTCTAACGTCATGATTCCTCTATTTTGTTGATGTTGGCCTTTCATTGGTATTGCTATGTAATTTACGTGTGAATGATGTTGCTATGCATATGCTGGGATATGAATATGTTAAATGCGTGATCATGGTAAGGATATGATAATGCACGGTTGATGATGTTCTCTTGTATGCCTTACACAATATGACTATGATATGTTGATCTCACTAATGAAGGGTTGAGATGAAAGGAAAATCTTATATTTAACCTGATGAGCTATGATCATGTTTATTCAAGGACATAATCTACTATGGCCTAAGATAATATTTATGATAAATTATAACCTAAATGTAATTTGAAAAGGGATTTAGCATAGCACCAAGTGAAGTAGATATGAGAGGTGTCTCTTCCCAAGTTGGAAGGTAGGTTCACAATGACTCTCATTATATATAGGCCGCCATGTAATGTTGAACTATGGGTCTCCAATATATCTCCTGGTTCTTGAACTATGTTGCCTCCATAGGAAAACTAGCTTGTGGATCCACCAAGAATTCAATGTTCATGGTTTGGTTTAACCATGGCAAGTAGACCACCTCCTTTCAGTGTGGGTTTTATGACACTGGATTCCATGTTTAGCTCACATGGTCTACCTTGGGATGGGATTATTTGTAAGTGTTTTGTATGTTATGTTGATATTAAGTAGAACATGAAATGTTAAGATGACTTTATGATGATATGTTTTTGGTTAATATCATGCTCTCTGTTGTTGTGATCCTTATCTTGTATATGCTATATTATATGCGCATTAAAGGCTTTCAAATGACTTTGAATGTTTTCTAAAGAAATGGTCCTTTTCATGCATGTCCTTAAATGTTTATTTGAATATACCAATACTTAGTACATGTGGTGTACTAACCCATATACTTTATATAACTACAAAGTCGGGTCTGACAGTTGAAGATTAACAATATCGATTGATGAAAATGTTGGTAGTTCCTCATGTTCAGTGATACTATGTTTTCATTATTATATACATGAAGATTGTAGTAGCTTAAGAAATACTCTTTTATTCCTTTTTATCATTTTGATTTTATTGTAGTAAGTCCTATATTGCATGTTGATTTTGTATTCGTAAAGTCCAAGGTTCGTATTCTTTAGATGATTGTTATTTGAGAACATTTTTAGACTATCATATGTATGTTTATCATGTTGCTAAAAGAGATGCCTAAGTAAGCTTCTACGTGAGAGGTCTATGTATACCTAAATATATGATAAGCGAGAAGTCTAAGAATACTTTACATATTATATGCAAAAGTTATTAATTTTTTTTTTGCATTTTTAACCTATTATATGTTATGAACAATGCTAATGACTTGTCTGAGTACTCTACGAGGAAGAAGACACCAATTACGATTAGGGGTTCTCTTTGGTCATGACAACATAAAATCCTAAATCACAAAAAAACTAACCTCAGAGCCCTAAACCGTTGTTAGGACAGGAAAGCACCCCAGAAATGACATGGTGTACTTCACCTCTCGAAAGTCTTATACAAGCCCATAGTTATCATTCATTGCATTTTCATAGGAATATTAGTGGAAAATTAAAAACATTTCAGATCACATCAAATGCTAGAAACATCAGTTCCATTAATATAATAACAATATAAGTACATATTTAGACTCTAAGTCTCTTTGCAATTTTAAACTCAACATCATTAGAGTAGATTAGGGACATGACCCTTACAACATAAAATAATAACTAAACTATTACATAACTTTAAGAAGAACTTGACATAGGACATCGTTCAATCTGAAGAACCCCATTCTTTTGAACTTGGGAAAACTATCCAGGCCCTTCACATTAATATACATCTTCTAGACATCACCACCTACACTTTGTGCGAAAGTATGATGAAGAATGGTATTAATACAAGAATACACTAATTATTACAACCATGTAAATCATGTATTTAAAGACGATATCTCATTTAGAATTCATGCATCATGCCTTTCTGTGAAACTTCATAAAACTTGTTACATTAAGCATCATATATTTCACTTTCTTCATCTAGACATGTACAATAGTCATAACATCATATAAAACCACATACTACATTTAAGGCACACTTAGAATTTCATAACATTAACTTTATTTTACCTAAAATCCTTAATTCCCAAGTAACCCTCTAGGGATACTTGGTGCAATGCATGAATAATGTCCCATTCCACCATCCACACTCAAGTATCACCTTAATTTAAACATTTGATATAAACTTCATTAACTCAACACATACATTAATAAAATCATTTCATATAGTAAGATACATACTTCAATTTAACCCAACATAATTTATGGAAAACATAGAAGAACTCATTACAGGACCACATACAAGTCAACAATTCCAACATCATCAAGTAAAGCAATAGTCAACATCATCATACTTTAACTTCAATTCAAATAAAACATCATAAGAACTTATCTGTTACTTCACATACCAACATGAAAAGTAAGTACAACTTCATACTCATCAGGTATAACCTTCATCTTAGAGTAATTGAGACCAATATTATGCATATAAGATAAAACCTCATTATATAGAAAAAATAGGACTCATATCATGCATACTATCATAACAAGTACACAAAAACTACAATGTCATGCACAAGGAATATCAATAAATACATAAACACATAGAACCCTTTCCTAGAAATCCCTTCAAGAAACTAATTTTGCAATGTATAGGTAAGTTCATTACTCTAACCTATCCTAAGCAATTTCCCTTAGTTTATCCTAGTTAGGGATCCTTAGTTAACTTCCATTACCTATTTTACGTTAGTGAATTGATATCCTGAACTGACATTTAGACCATGTGTGTTAAACATGGAATTTAGTGTCATCGCCTCACACTAAAGAGAGTATCTTACTTGACACGGTAAGACATGACTATTATGATAGCATCTTAAGTGAATACACTTGCTAGGTCCTATGGGGCAACATAGTTTATGGAACTTGGAGGTATATATGGAAATCCTCTTTATGCCAGGCATTGTAGTTATCCACCTAGTGAGGAGTATGGTGAACGAGCCTTCACTCTGGGAAGGGGTACCCCTCATCGTCATGTTCACTCGGTGCTAAGCTAACTTCCCTTTATTGAAATGCCTCTATTAACATAACTTTATAAAAATAGGCTTTAGGATATAAACTCCTCATATGCATAGTTCTAGGTCATCTATTTAAATGTACTTTCGTCAATCTGGCTCATGTGAGTTAACCTTTCACATGTACATAGAACATATAAATCATACTCTAGTTTAGAGTACAATTAAGAAAACCTTTCAAGAGATTCTACTTACTAGAATATCATAGCATGCTTCATTCATACATTTCATATATGTGTTTACATTTATGTAAGAAGACCTTTCAAATAGACACTATTAGACAACATATATTCATACTTCACTTTATTAATGCATAAGTGTTTAGATGTACATATATGAGCAATACTTTCATATAAAACGTTAAGACACTATGCACATTCATACTTCATCATATCATACACTTGAAATCATAACATATAAGTCATGTTCACTTTACCCATACATTTATAGTCATTTACACCGAGTGTCAACCTAGGAACTATCCTATCAAGGCACACATGTGCAGTGCATAGACAAGGTTTCATACCCTTGTCCATACTAGTACACCTATCAAGTCATCCTAGTTAAGATACACTATCATACTTTCATCAACATATGCTTCACATACATAGTAGTAGACATAAGGTGCATATGAGAACTATCCTTTCATTAGCTATCTTGAGTCTATCCTACTTATAGTCATGCATGAGGTGTACATGTGTAGATTGGTCCACATGATCACATAATTGTAACAATCCTAACATTGAGGCAGCCACCTTACAGAGGTCACAATACACATTCAAGTCCCTTAAACCATAGACAACTCATAAATAGAGTAATAGGAACCATAGAACACAACCAACAATATTATAGCATAGGAGATTATACATTTTCATTCCTTAATCTAAGACTCCTAATCATGCTTAAGACCACACATTCATATAGGGATTCATAGGTAGGGGTAATTCATCAGTAGTCTTCATTGATATCAACGTATAGACAACTCCTAACCCTAAAAACCTTATTCAATTTTCATAACATCATCGGTATAACCTAGATCATGAACTAGCATTGGAGACTACACATATAACTTTACATTGTATAATCATTATAACAACACATTCATAATACAATTCCCTTCAAGGCCATGATCATATCACATATAGAATGAAAATGAAGTAAGCATCACCACCATAAGTAGACCATACCACACAATGCCATTAAAGGCAAACTCAACTACCAATCTATACAAAGTACAGGAAAATAGGGAAAACTTAACAATTCTACAAGCTTTGATCATCATTGATCAATTCTCAACAATCCATAATCAATTGACATAGATAAATATAGAATTAAGCAATTTATTACAATCTAAACATCATTAAATCATCATGTAATGAAGAGTACAAGACTCACATTATATCATAATTTGAGAATTCAGGAGGATCATGGGTTGTTTATGAGATTGGATTGAAATTCATCCTTAAAACAATATCTAATCTTAAATTCGTCATAATTATGAATTTGATAATGATTTGAGAATGAACACATGGCTAGATTGAAAATTTGAAATTTTGATCATAAGATAACATTGTAAGATCTTTGAAAGAGATCCTTAGATGAAAGGTTAACTAGGAATTAACGATTATCATACCTTAAAAAAAATCTCAGACCATTGTATAAGAAACCACTCCAAAATTCATCTTCTAACATGTGTTTGATTTTTCCCTCCAATGGAGGTTTTGAGATAGTTTGAAAGAGAAGAGGGTTTTGGATTTTTGATTTCTTATTGGGTATTGGGGTTTTCCATGGGAAAGGGGTTAAATATGACTTAAAACCCATTTATAAGTGACTTCCAAAGTACCCAAAATACCCCCACATCGATGGGACCTTTTAAGATAAGTCAAACGTAACTTTCATTTTTGGATTTATCGTCAAGGGGAAGGTCCGCAATGGAGCTGTTCCCACATGATTTTTATAAATAGATTTTGGGGAAGTAGATTGATCTTCGTGTCAATTATGCAGAAAAATTTTTTAGCCTATGGAGATTTTACTCCGCGACGCGGACATGTTTCATCAATGAACAAAAAGTTGCTGCCTTGGGCATCTTGCAGGCAAAAGATTGGGTCCTCCTCAAGGACCCCTAGGGTGGTCCTTGGGGAGTTATGCCCGGACATTTTGACCCTAAATACACTCTTATACATGTTATATTCCTATCCTATCAATTTGAGCATCCCAAAATTATTTAAACATACCAAGACACACTAAAACATTTAAACACATACAAGGGCGAACTTTCGAACGTCTTGGGCGTTGTTCGACGTTTGACCTCCAAACCACTTCAAATCAATCATACATACTGTAAAAACATAATGAGCATATTATTAAGATTTTTAGGCACATGCGAGGCTCTAGGCACCTTCATTAAATTTGAGGGACCTTACAATATCCCCCACTTGGAAATATTCGTCCTCAAATGACATTTGGAACATTTTAAACACTTCAATTACTTTATGACCCATATAGCAGGTCACAACATTCAAAACATCATCACATAGAAGTCAACGCACCAAAGTTACAAGGAATACCAACTTCAAACCATTTTGCAGTCAATGCAACATAAGCAAGAAAAACCTAATTCACTCACTCAATGATGCATCAAACACAAAGGCATCTCTAATGTTCATAGGAGGAACTTCCTTATCCTAAAAATTACAAGGTCTTTACATTTCATTTCATTAAGATCTCAAAATTTGTAACCATTTAGGTCACATATAGGCAGTTCAACATAATTTCTCATAAAGAAAATAAGCAACTCACACTTAAAGAACATAGACTTGAGTAATGTAAATCAACAAACATCCTAATCCTTTAGACTTTGTGGTGCCATTAAGGCCATACTCACTCAACATTACTATATTTTGTTATGTTTAAGGGGGAATTCCCTTCTCCATAGCATACTTACGTGTCTTCTTAGAGTTTATACATAAACAATGAACAGTGGTCAATTCATTTAATTAGAACTTCTCATCTTCACTTTCTCATCTTCTCATCTTGGTTAGACATGCTTTCACTTCTCAAAATTGAGCCTACGATCATACTTCCCAACCAGACAAATCACATAATTTAAAAGGGATTCATCCTAACTCATTTACAGGAGACTCAATTTATCATTATGAGGCGAAATCACCACACATTAAAAGTGACATCAAGCATTTTCATTAAGCCATCACATGAAATCAAATGAAAATTTTACATATCAAGATGCACAGCAACATGACAAACATGCAATTTATTACAAAATTCCTTTTTTCATGAAATGAAAACCTTTCTAAGCATGCTTAACATAGCGTCATTTAAGACATGCATAACATATGGAGAACATGCAACTTAAGATTATATGAAAATCTCCAATCATGAACTATCTACTTAGGAACTCTTTGGTTTAAATATTGAGTAAGAATAAAAGGAAAATATAGGGATATCAAAAACCTTACTACTCACCTAATCATTTCCCAATTTGGGTAAAGCCATAAAGAGAAACTTATCTCTACCTTAAAAGTACTTTAGCTCGCCAACCTTAATAACTAAGCACACCACCCCACTCTTTGGATATAAGCTTATGAACACTATTCATCAATATCACCTAAAAGTGATTCTAAACATAAAAAATTTCAAGGATCTGAATAATAAGAACATTAAGGGTACTTGAAATCATACAATCTAGGCACATTATTCCCCATTTTGAGGTAAGCCTAATAACTCCATGCCCTTAAATATAAAGGTCAAGAAAAGTCAAGACCATCCTATACACTTCTCTAATAAGAAGGTTTGACATCATTGGCGGTTCCCACACCTAATCTTATATGAAGGAGCCTATCAACTCAAGAATCATATTCCTCTAAGCCTAAAATCTAAAGAAAAAGTCATAAAAATCATGTTAGGTAACACAACCCAATCACATGTGGACTTAACTACACAATGAATACCAAGGGTAACTCCATCACTTCATCAGAACATAGGGCACATATTAGGACTCTTATGGTCCAGTGTCATCTTTTGTTAGAACTTTAGGGTAACCATTCTCTATGGGTAATACCTTGGGGGAAACATAGAAGGGCCTTGAAATACTCTTTCTTTTCTTTCAACATTAGGCAAGCTAGCACCTAGGTCATTTTGACCCACATTCACATCTTTGGTGGAACGTTCCAAAAAACCATGCCCAAATACAATCTAAATACCCTTTTCAAATGGCCAATCTTAAGATAAAACGTATAGGACAACTAACCACTTTCAAATTAGGTCCCCATCAATTATATTCCTTTATATATGGACTAAGAGGTACATACATCTCGAAGTAAACCTTAGGGCAGGGAATAACACCAACTTATTGAGTAAGACCCTTTCTTCCCTTTTTTTGACTCTTAGAATAGGTTCACATAAACTAGTATACTCCACAATCACCTTACAAGGTAAAGACACTACCTCACCTTCTTTGGAGAAAGCCTTTACAAAGGACTCCAATCCACACAAGGCACCTATGAAGCACTACACACATAAAAGGGCAGCATCAACTTTAACTATTTATCACAGTTTCTTCCAGAAGCACTCAATCCTATAATGTACCATAATGTTACCATCATACATAACAAGCATTGTTCCAAAGGGAATTCCAGACTACAATAACAATTCATATCAAACTTTACCATATCATAGCATAACTTCTCAACACAATATCTCAATTCTCATAAATCACATATAGCCATTACTGGAACCAGACAAACACATGCCAACTTCACGTTCACAGATACTCATCAAACCATAAAACCAAGGTAAGCATCAAAACTCACCTTTTCTCCGTCAAACATTTTGACATCATCACATCCAATCAATCAAATCTAAAATACAATATACAAGGAAAAATAAGAGAGATATTATATAGAGTTAAGTTCTATGGCACGATATGAGAATAGTGAAGAAGGGAAAATCTATCATCCTATAGACTTTCACTCATGAAAGTTTCGCGACTCAATAGCGATGAATGAGACTCTACTAAACGTGGTAATATGAGACTTTGGACCCTAAAACAACTATTATAACCTTATTCTCTCCCACGTTTGTCACGATCAGAGATTAGCCCCCAGAAATAACATGGCATACTTGACCTCCCGGAGATCTTATACAAGCCCATAGTTATCATTAATCGCATTGTCATAGGAAATTTAGAGGAAAATTAAATTTTTTTTATAGCACATCATATGATAGAAACATCACTTCCATTAATATAAAAATAACATAAATACATATTTACACTCTAAGCATCTTTTCCATCTTAGACTCAAAATCATTATAGTATATTAGCGTCACGGCCCTTACAACATAAAAGAATAACTAAACTATTTCATAAATTTAATATAACATGGCATACGACTCCTTACCTTGATCTTAGGAAAATTATCCAAGCCCTTCACTTTAGGAGACATCCTCTAGCCATCACCATCTACACTTTCTGTAAAAAGATGAAGAATGTTATTAGTACAAGAATGCACAATGTGTGACAACCATGCAAAAGCATGCATTGAAAGAGGACATTTCGTTAGAAATCATGCATCATGCCTTTTTGTGAAACATCATAAAACTTGTTACATTAAGCTTCATATAATTCACTTACTTCATATAGATATGTATAATTGTTATAACATCATATAAATCCACATACAAAAAATTTAAGGAACACTTAGCATTTCATAACATTAACCTCCTTTTACCTTAACATCTTATCTCCCAAGTAACCCTCTAGTGATAATTGGTGCAATGCATGAATAATGTCCCATTCCACCATCCACACTCAAGCATTACCTTAAGGCCACTAAGTTAAGCATTCATATTACCTTCATTAACTCAACAAATAAATTCATTAAAGCATTACATATAATAAAACACGTACATCACATTTGATCCAACATACTTTATGGACCATATAAAAAAACTCATTACAAGAACACATACAAGTCAAGACTTATAACACCATCTAAGTAAAGAAATTGTCAACATCAACATACTTTAACTTCACTTCACATAACACATCATAAGAACTTATCACCTACTTCACATACAAAAACGAAAAGTACAACTTCATACTCATTAGGCATAACGTTCATTATATAGTCAATGGGACCAACATTATGCATATAAGGTAACTATAGACACAATAGGAATCATACCAAGCATATTATTATATCATGTAGAGAACTAATATAATTCCATGCACAAGGAATATCAACATATACATAAACACATAGAACTCATTCCTAGAACTCCCTTCAAGAAACTACTTATGCAATTCATAGGTAAGTTCATTACTCTCACATATCCTAAGAAACTTACATTAGGTTATCATTTTTAGGGATCCTAACTTAAATTCCACTGTGCATTTTACATTGGGAAATCTATAGCCTTAACCGACATTAAGACCATATGTGCTAAAAATGGAATTTCGTGTCATTCCCTTACACAAAGAGGGTATCTTACATGAAAAGGTAAGATATGAATATCCTTTAGCATCTTAGGGGGATCCACTTGATAGTTCCTATGGGGAATCATATTTTATGGAACTAGGAGGTATATATGCAAATCCTCTTTATGCAAAATAGGCATTGTTGTTATCCATCTATTTTAGGACTATAGTGAATAGGTCTTCCCTTTGGGAAGGTGAACAACTCATCTTCAAGTTCACTCAGTGCTAAGTTAACTTCCCTTATTGAAAATCCTTTATTAACATTACTTTATAAAAATAGGCTTTAGGAGAGAAAATCCTCATATGCATAGTTCTAGGTCATAGATGAGAATTTCCTTTCATTAACCTAGCTCATGTGAGAAAACCTTTCACATTGACATAGAACATATAAAACATAGTTTAGTTTAGACTTCAATTGCGTAAACCATTCAAAAGATCCTACTTACTAGAATATCATAGCATGCTTCATTCATACACTTCATGTGTATGTGGTGTACATATATGTGAGAACACATTCATACTTCACTTCATGCATGTATAGGTGTATAGGTGTACATATATGAATAATACTTCCATATAAACACATTTACACACTATGAATATTCATACTTCATCATATTATACACTTTACATCATAGCATATAACTTATGTTCATAAATTTACTTATATATTTATAGTCATGTACAAAGAGAGTTAACTTAGGAACTATCCTGTAAATGCACACATGTGCAATGTATAAACAAGTTCCCATACTCTTGTCAGTACTAGTACGCCTATCAAGTAATCCTATTAAGATGCATTATCATACATTCATTGGCATATACTTCACATACATAGTATTAAACCTTAGGTGCATTTGAGAAGTATCTTTTCATTAGATACCATGAGTCTATCCTACTTATAGTCATGCATGAGGTATACATAAGTACGTTGGTCAACATGATCACATAATTGCAACAATCGTAACATTGAGGCAGCCACCTTACATAGGTCACAATACAAATTCATGTCCCTTAAGCAATATACAACTCACAGATATACAACCATAGACCACACATAACAACATTACCGCATGAAAGACCAAACATATTCATTCTTCAATCTACGACTACTAATCATGCTTAAGACCACTCATTCACATAGGGGTTCATAGGTAGGGGTCATTCATCAATAGACTTTATTAATATCAATGTATAGACCACTCCTAACCCTAACAACCTTATTCAATTGTCATAACATCATGAATATATCTTAGATCATGAACTAGCGTTGGAGTCTACACATATAACTTCACATTGTATAATCATCATAACCAAACATTCATAACACAATTCCCTTCAAGGTGATGTATCGTGGTTGCGCGGTGCTTTTAATGCTTTTTCCTTAACAGTTATGTGTGTCTAGAACCTTTTTGTAGTAGTTTTAGAACATTTTTGTGTTTGATTTTCAAGAAAGTTGTCCGGAATATAAACGCATAAGGAAGCTGCAAATTAGTGGAGCGAGGTGACCTACAAAGGCCATCAATGTCCCGTAGGTGGTGACCTTCGATTGCAGTTCAGACTGACGAAGAAACTCGAGGAAATCTTACAGAGTGTGGAACTACAGAGAGGATCGGTGGTCAGTCAATTAATCGACGGACTGTATTACTTCATCGTCGATGTGATCATAGATAGTTCCATTACTCAGAGTTGGAGAATTTCTAAGGATAGAGCGATGTACGACATGGAAAGACCATAGGTGAATTTACGGACCTTGTTTTTGTTCCGTAGATTTATTCAGAGATTATACCATATGAAGGAGAAAAAAATAGTTAAAGTCTGGAGTGACGGAGGTAATCGATAGACCATCAATGAAATGACGGTTCATTAGTAGGGATCGTCTATCATAGCCGCGTTTTTGTGAAAATTTTCCTTATTTCAATTCCTATTAATATAGGACTATGTTTTATATAAGTAGGGAGTAAAACCTCATTTTTGGGGTAAGAAATTGTTAGTATTGCTCTTGTTTTGTTTTGGAGATTGTTTTTTGCAAATTTTGGCAATAATTCAATTTCTGGATTTGATTTCAAGTATTATCCTCCAATTTCAAGTTGATTTTCGGGGTTTCTTCAAATGATAAAGTAAGTTCATGATTTCTTTTTGCACAACAATGAATTGTTTTCTTACTTGCACGACTAGTTAAACCCACAACTAGGGTTGTGCAAACCATGGGTGATTAACCTAGTAGACCTAGCTAAATAACAATTCTCAAATAGGTTATTACAAGTATTGATAATTCTTTCGTTTAGAAGTATTTTTGACAGTGGCCAAAGTTAGAAATTGCCTTGTTACTACTTGTCGGACCAAAAAAAGTAAATAAGAAAAGAATTATCAACATAGATTTGGTGGGATACTATCTAATAGAATACTATCGATTGGTGGTAAGTAATAAATAAGACATATATCAATTATGATTTTTAATATGATGTAAAAGTAAGTGTTAGTAGCTTATGCACACGTAGGTGGACCAAGTTACAAAGTGAGATTATCTAGATTTTGAATAAAGGATTTAGAGATACCTAACTTATCACTTTACATGCAAAACACGAGGGATGAATATTTATTGCTAGGAATAAGAAGTTATGGAACTATGAGGAACACGTACACTGTAGTTTATCTCACAACTTGATTAAAACTAAACCTTTACTTTTGTTTAGTTCTTAACTTAGAAGTATTAAAGAAACTTGTTTCACAAATACCCCCCCCCCTTTAATCAATTATTTTCGGAAAAAGCTAGACTAAATAGATATAATCGTACATTGTAGTTAAGTCTAACACCATTTTACTCATGGAATCGCTCCCAACCTACTAGTTGGGTTTTTTACTTGATACAACCGCTTATACTTATTTAGGGAGTTGTAATTTGAGCGTATCAAATTTTTGCACCGCTGCCGAGGAATTTAATTTTTAGATAAATTTTAATAACATTATTAAAGTTTAGTCAATGATTTCCTTATTTTACTTTTATTTTGCTTTTGTTTCTTTGAAGTATAGCTCTAGTGTATGCCAGATACATGGAGTCGATGAGAACCGCTCATTCCATTCGATCGTGAACTTAAACATGCATTATGAAGAATGGAAAATCAGTAGAACCCAACCAATCTAAGTGATGGGGCAATTGGTCAACCTCCATTATCGGTTGAGGCACACAACCAAGTTCAAGTTGAATTGGAGAATGCTCTTAGGATGCAGCCCCTAGCACCAATACTTCAGGATTACTATAGGGGAAAAATAAACATTACTGAGTTCAATGGACCTCTTGTGCTACCCCCTTTGTCAACTGGGTACACATTCGTGGTGACGAGTAGCCTGATGCAGATGCTCACCATGAGGGATTTTTTCTTTGGACACTCATTAGAGGACCCTCATAGGTCTTTCTGTAATAGTTATGTGAGTAGGAAAAATTTAGATATAAATTCCATTGGGTTTCAAGGGTTTCCTCTATCACTAACAAGAGATGTCGCCATATGTTGTATTGAGCTTTCCTATATCTCCATTTCCACTTGGAAGTAGTTGAGAGATGTGTTCTTATCAAGGTATTACCCAGTGTCCAAGAAGCTCAACCACAAAGATAATGTGAACAACTTTGTTGCAATATGCGGTGATTCGATAAATACCTCTTGGGACAGATTTACTGCGTTCATGAGAGGGGTCCCAAACCACCGCATTTATGATGAGTCATTGAAAGAGTACTTCTATCGGGGTCCAGATGATAACAATAAAGTAGTGCTCGATATTATTGTGGCGGGTTCCTATAGAGAGTTTACAAATGCAGAGAGAACAGAGAAGTTTGACAACATATCTTGCAACTAAAAGGCTTGGAGTACTAGAAATTCAGACACTATTCGAAACATCTTTGCAGTGCAACCTTCACAGAATCTGGAGGCAGATGAGATTGTAAGGAGATGGCTCAAATTATAATTGAATTAGGGTTGGCATTGAAACATGTCAGCAGAGGTGCAGAGAAGGTAAATATGGGGAACTACTTGACTAAAAAACCACCACCAGCGGTTGAGTACTATTGTGAAGAGGATGCTTATGCAGTGAATGATTAGACGGGGGGTTTATGACCATACACACAAGGCTCCAACTAGGAGAATTGGCTCAAAGGTCAAGTAAATCAAGGTCGGAACTATGGTAAATACAATAGAGAGGGTCACTATGTATGAGAAGGAAACTACAATTGCGACAACAACTTCAACCGGGATAATTATGATAAACAAGAATGATCGGAGTGAGCCTTGTGTTCCACCTCAGAATCAGGATGTTTCTCCAGGGGATGATGGAGTTAGTATGGTACGAGTTGAGGATATGCTATAGAAGATGATGAGGAGATTTGATACTACTAATGAGCATCCCAAAGATATGAGAGGTGACTTAGCTAACATCATGCAAAAGGTGGATCCACATGGTGTTTCGATTAAGCACATTGAGGTACATATGGATCAATTGTGCACTACTGTGAATCGAAGCAAACCTTGCACTCTTTCTAGCAACACTCCAGAATCCTAAAAATGATGGCCATTGCTTGACAGTCACTACTCAAGGGGGTAAGCAAACCATTTATCTACCTATGCTATCTGTAGTAGAAGATGATGTGAGAAAAGACAACGAGGTAGTAGAAGCTAGTGGAGAATTAGGGAGATGACACAGTGAAAGAAGAATTCTGTCTCAGAAAGTTGTCCCCATTCCGATATTCCACTGCCATTTCCTTAGAAATTGGTGAAGAAGATTGAGGATGGTAAATTCCAGCGATTTTGTTACTATGTTGAAACACCTTTCCATCAATATCCCTTTGATAGAAGCTTTGCAGCAAATGCTTGATTATGCTAACTTTATGAAGGATATGGTGACAAAGAAGAGATTGATGAGTTTTGAGGATCATGATAGAACACAGTATTATAGTGCGATTGCTACAACGTCTCTTGTGCAGAAAAAGGAAGGCATTGGCGTTTTAACCATTTGTTGTACGATTGGGTTGCTACATTTTGCTAAAGCACTATGTGATCTTGGTTAAAACATAAACTTCATGCCGCTCTCTATTTACAAGAGGTTAGGCTTGAGCGACCTACATCCTATTATGAGGCGGTTATTGATGGTCGATTGTACAGTGAAGAGGTCAATTGGTATGCTCTATGATGTGATCTTGAAAGTGGAGTCATTTTTATTTCCGGCCGACTTTGTAATTCTTGACTATGAGGTTTAATTTTAGGTTCCTATTATTCTAGGGAGACCATTCCTTGCCAGTGGTCATGCCTTCGTTGATATTGAAAAGGGACAGATGAAAGGTTGAACAATAAAGAAGATACTTTCAACATATGTATGTCCATGAAGCAGAGTGGTGAGCTCCAAACGGTATCTGCTATATCCTACAGGGTTGAGAGTATATCGTAGGTACAAATTGAAGAACGACTAGGTGTCGAGGCACTAGCGGTAGTGATGATGAATTTTGAGAGTGATGGTATTGAAGATTATGAGTATTTGGTGGATGCACTTGAACAAAATGGATATTGGTCAAAACCAAAGAAATTGGAGTTATATATGAAGCAATGCAAGTCTCCACCCTCTAAACCATCAATTGAGGAGGCTCCAAAACTAGAGCTTAAGGCTTTACCACCTTATCTGAGGTATGTGTTTTTGATAAACATGAAACGTTGCTGGTAATAATTGCAACGAATTTGAATGGGCACAAGTGGAGTGTTTAGTGGAGATTTTGAAGAAGTTAAAGAGAGCCATTGGTTGTACTATTACAAACATTATTGGTATTCCTCCCAGTATTTTTTCACACAAAATCCTACTTATGCCCGATAACAAACAAAGTATTTGTAATACCCCCAACATGAGTTAGGGTGTCTAGATCCTAACCTGTTAATCATAAAGGATTTAAGGTCCTTAAATTACTTATAATATGGTTTAGACGATGTGTGTAAAATTTTTGGTGATTTGGAAGTCAAACTTTAAGGGACGACCTAGATGTTCGACGACTAGTCACATAAATTTCTCATGTATCTATACATTTTTATATTTGTATGTAATGAGATTATGAAGTCTTAATATGATTTATAATGTTTTTTTATAGACAGTGTATGGATTTTCATGAAGTTTGTAGGTCAAACGTCCAAGAACTTCTAAGATGTTCAAAAGTTAGCCCTTGAGATGTCCAAGTGTGTCTTGATGGGGCCTAGCATGTTTGGACATGTTACGTGTATGTTTTTTTGGGTGAAAATGATGTGGGATGTCAACAAGTTTTTAAGGTTTGTTTTTACGTTTAAAACGTCTGGGTAAGACATCTAAAGGGCCCAGTAAAAGGTCCCACAAAAGGATCCAAGGGCTGTATAGAGACTTCCTAGGCAGTGTCAATCGATTGAACCAAATGACACCCAGTTGGTTGACCAACGGCCCATATGTGAGGTCTCATCGAAGGACGCTTAGCCTTGAAAGGGATAATGGAAAGAAATAGCCAAGTTCCAATTGACAGAAGTCACAGATGGCCCGTCGATGGACCTATTTGCCGTCGATGGTGATCCGACGATGCATCTTTGTCCCACTGTCTTGCACACTATTTCATTAAAGGGGTGAATGGAATATTTACCCCACACCCTAATCTGTCTGTAATTGATTGATTTACCTATTTTTGGGTGTATATAAATAATCAAACACGTGAACAACCCATTTCCAATCCCATGCTCACGAAATAAACCTTCTCTCCAAAACAAATTCTTTGTAGAAACATCTATTGTCGTTGAAGCTCAATAACAGCTTATTGATTGGATTGGTTCTTCACCATGTTTCAAAGGTTCTCAACTAGAAAAAGCTATGGGGATCCTTCATCTCTAAGTAAGCTTTCACTTGGAGAGTTCTTCTTAATGTTTTAAAAGAGATTTTATGATCAATATTTCAATCTATCAATCTAGCCATGGGTTCCTTCTCAAAACGTTTTTAATGGATAATCACGATGATTGGATGTTAATGTATTGTTTTTAACGTTTTTTTTTAATCCAATTATGTTATGAACTTATGTTCATTCCAAAAATATATTTAGCCCTTCCATGGACATTGTGATCATGGGTTTTCAATGGTTGAGTTGGGATTCTCTTACGTTGAATTGTTTATATCAACTGTTGTTTACGTGAATTAATGATGAAGGATCCATGTGGGTCAATGTATGAAGATTTGGACATGCTTAGCTTAGATTTCCATGATTTACTGTAGCATTGCCCTTTTTTATGATATAATGTTGAATTCGAATAGGTGAATTAAATAAAAGCTACTATTTTAAGTGTATATAATGATTGAATTGTAATTATAAATAATTTATGATCAATGTGTAGAAGGATTGATATGAGTTAATCTAACTTCTTCTAGTCTATCTATTGATAATACTATGCGTGTGATGTGATCTCGAATTGTGGTTAAATGAATCATAATTTCTTTTTCGTAAAGATCTATTGAGTTACTTCCTAGAATGTATTTTATTGGTAATATATGATTGATGATCAATACTTTGTGAAATTTTTAAGATAGCCTACTCCCTCTACTTACTATTGAATTGATAGTTTAATGCCTATGTTGGTATCATGATTTCGTAAGGATTTAATTATTATTTTAATATGTTAAGTAAATATTTAGTCACTGCCTTAGATTTATATTATTGATGAAATATGACCTATGATCCATTTAAGTTAAATTTGTTAATGGTCTATGTCCTTCTACATTCTAGCGTGCTAACGATGTGTTGTACTAGTTTCTACCATGGTCTTGTAGTAGTTTATGCATGACAGAGTATATGATTATTATGTTTTAGCTACTTCCCTATACTTGAACTATTGATGAAAGATTAGGAATCGTCAAAGATGACCAAAGGCTAAAGGATTGGTAAGAATTGTTCTACTTTTCTACTTCTCTACCTTTCGAATAGTATTGTAGTTGATGAAGCCTTGTATGGCATTGTGTGGTATGGTATACTTATTGGTGTCTTTGTTTACTTTATTTTCATTATATATGGGTTGAACATATCCTTGAAAGCAAATTAATGAATATATGAATGAGTGATTATGATGATCACCTTATGTGTAACTTGTGTCTAGTCTTCTACTTTAGTTTTGAATCTAGGTGATGTTACAATTGTTATGAGTATGTAAATGGTTTTGAAATATCACGTGTAGGTGCTTCCATTGATGAAGTATTAAGGATGAATGACCCCTGGCCATGTAACCCTCTGTGAATGTGTGAATAGCTACGGTTAGGAGTTTTGAATTTAATCTGAAGATTATCTTGCCTCCTATGCTAAATGGTGTTTTGTGGTCTATGCTTTAAAGTTGAATGTGGTATTAAGAGGGTTTCTGCCTCAAGATGTTTTAGATAGCCATTATGTGATCATGTTGATCAATCTACACACACACTCACACATTATGCATGTTTACAATTCGTATAGGTCATAGTGTCTAAATGAAAGGTAGTTCTCATATTCACAAGTGTTTACTATTATGCATGTAAAGTATATGTATGTGAAGTATGATATGATGAAATATGATTGTGCATACTATCTTGGAGGGTTTATATGAATAAATTGCATTTATACTTACACCTATGTACTTATGCATCAATATACGAACATGTGTGACATTTATGTGTTATTGAAAGGTTTGCTGACATATAAATAGACACACACACATGAATGATGATCTAGTAAATAGAGGAAACTTGAAAGGTGTGGTCAAGAATACTCTAAACTAGATAGGTGCATAAATATTCAATAAGTATATGAGAAAAAATATCCTAAGCCTAGACTTTATGAAATAATGTAATAAAGACTTTCAATGAAAAGGGAACTTAGCTTAGCACCGAGTGAACTTTACACTGAGAGGTGTTGACTTCTCTTGGAGGAAGATTCACCATTTTTTCCTTATAGAGTGTTGACTTCCCTTGGAGGAATACTCACATATGGATCAACATATGGTGATGACTTCCCTTTTGAAGAAAATTCACCCATGTTTTCCTATGAGAGGAGGACCCAATTGCAAAATGTCATGTAGAGGGATCATACCTATCTCTTAGTTCCATATACTACTCTTGCCACATAGTATCTAGAAAAGTTAATTCACATAGGATGCTAGGATGTATGTTAATGTTCTACTTTTGGTAAGTGATAATAACTTTCATTGGTGTAAGGCTCCTCAAAACTAAATTCCATGTTTAACATCCATGGTCTTTGTGTCGGTTCAGTCTATAGTTACTCTAAAGTAAAATGGACAATGGAAGTAAATGACTAGGATACTAACTAGGATGACATAAGGAATGTTACTTAGGATTTGTGGAAGTAATGAACACATCTAGACATTACAAGTATATCATTAGGAAGTCCTAGTTAGGTGACCTAATGTGTATGATTTTGCTTATGTATACATGCATGACGTTGTAGTGGTGGTGTACTTGTTGTGATGAAATTCATGGTATGAGCCTATATGAAGTGGTCTTTATATATATGCATAATGTTGGTCTTAATTACTATATGATAAATGTCTTGCCTAGCTTGGATAAAGTTACCTTTACTTGTTATGTTGATGTATGAAGTGTTAAGGTTTGTGGTCGCATGAAGAGTTTAATAAGTATATGCGAAGTTATGGGACTTCACCTGTACATTGCACTAGTTGGCTAAGATAAGGGTCATGAAAATTATGTATATGAAAAGAAGTAAGCATATATGAAAATTTATACAGATTACTTTAAAGCGAATGGAGCCTTGACATGAATGTTTTATTGGTATATTATGCTTATATGAGGGTATGTGAGGACTTGTATAGGTTGTATGTACGCGTTTTTTGTGGCCTAAGGTGATGCCTTACACCAAGTATCATTGTAACGCCTCAAAATGATCTAAGCTGAAATAGAGCCTCGTGAGTGTTTCTTGAGTCAATTTTAAGTTAAAATGAGTTATATTAGTGTTCTTAGGCCGTGTGTGAAGTTTGGTTACGTTTCGAGGCTAAACGTCCAAGAACGTCCATGACATTCGGAAGGTGTGTCTTAGATAACGCTTGTGTGTCTTGATATGTTTTACCTGTTTGTTTTAGTGGATATTAATGTTGGATGTTTCTAAGACCTAGAATACTTATTTTAGGAGTTTAACGTGCGGGCAGGACCCCACCTAGGATGCACAAGGGGCCCTAGATGAAGGGTAAAAGACAAACAAAACTGCAAAAGTAGTGGCCAAACAACGACCCAAGGGACGGTCCGTTGGTCCACCAACGGTCCATCGACCATGTTCGTCGATTGGACCTGCATGTCCAGTTGGCCAGGATCCTAATGGAGCTAAGTCTCAACAAACGAGACCTCACCAACGGTCTGTCCTTTGACAAACGGTCCGTTTGTTGGTCCTTTGGTGAAGACTGCCCCAAAAGCTTTAAGTTTCCTATAAAGTCTTGGGGTGTTTGGTAAATTTGCCCCAAATTTTTTATGAACCTAGGATGTTATTTTTATAGATATTTAGGTTATATTAAAGTGTTCTAAACCCTAAGACTTCATTTTAGACTCCTTTTCCTAAAACCATAAACCCCTCCTTCTTAGAAGGCTCTATCAAGTAACCATGGAAGCTAGAATTCAAGAAATTCTAAGAGGTATATTGGTGGTCGTTTCTCTGTATAAAAATAATTGTTATTTCTTCAATGTGAGGTAAGGTATCCATATTTGAACTCTCTTCCATTTCGTTATGCTGTTATTGATGTTTACCTACTTCCTTAAGGGGTAATTTATGATTAATTATTATATAAAATGATATAGGTGACCGAATCTTGGATAAAAGGGTAAGTTGATTATGTTTATTAAGCTTTATTTATAAAATGCTCTTAAGTGATATGGTCCACCTTGTTGGTGGCGGTGTTTACTTTAATAGTATGAATGTGAAGTTACTACTTTATTGTGAATGAAACTATTAAGGCTTGTTATGTGAATTAAAATGATAAGTATGATATTCTTATTAAATGTGACTTTTGAAGTGATTATGTGAATTAGACTAGAGTGTATGCTTGCATGAAGTTATTCTTGTTAATTGTTTTATGAAGCTTGTTATGAGAAGTATGTTAAGGATTATGGATAAAGGACATATTATTATGGGAAGCATGTAAAGTGTTGATGTGATGAATTATGGTCTAATAACGTATAGAAGTTAAATGTAAATGAAATGAAGCTTATGTGCAAGGTGTGCTAACATGTACACACACATTCACACTTGAATAAATGAATGAAGCTGAGTTAAATCCTAAAAGGAAGTTTTTGGGAGAACACTCTTCGTGAGTTTCAATGAAGTTTTAAGTAGGAAACCCACTACATCCCATGAGCTTTCTAAAATAGGTTGGAGGATGAATGCCCTTCGTGAGTTGAGATATGGGGTCCACTAGTTATCCTAACATTTAGTTTATAATGTTTAGAATCCTTGAGAAGTTATGACTATCACCGAGAGGATATTAAGAAGAGATGGTTACACTTCGTGAGTTGAGATGTTGTATTCCAATGTACCTCTTGAGATGAGTACTCCTCGTTAGTAAAGAATGAGTTACTTAGTAGCAATCTCCTTATCCCTTAAATATGCGCCCGCATAGGTGTAGCAATTGGGAAAGTCATTTAAAAGCTAAGAGAGTGACCGCATTCTAGGCAAGTGAGGATCCCTCATCCGATATGGGTTAATATCAAGATTCAATGTTTAGCTCTCATATTCAATGTCGGTTAAGGTAAGTCCCACAAATGCAATGAATGTTATAAGTCTTCTAAAGGGGTGGTCTACTTAGGTTAGGTAGTGGAATGGGACGTATTTAACTATTGCACTAGGTAGGAAATCCGAAAGGGGAGTCTAGGTGAGTCTTATTTGAATTGATTGAAATATGTCTTCTAAACATTCTACATAGGGTAGGTTGTGGTATGGGATGCCATCTACTCATTGCACTAGGTAGGACCTTCCGAAAGGGAACACTTGGTGCCAAATCTTCTAAAAGAATTTGCTACTTAGGGTGGGTGGTGGTATGGGACTCTATCTACTCATAGCACTAAGTAGGCATTCATAAAGGAAAGACTTTGTTAATTTGTTGGGTGTCCTTTTAATGTCTTGTCATTGAGTGAGGGGCTTGTTCTCCCGAGGTGAGTAAGCTGAAAAGGGTAGTCTTGAGAATTGCTTTGGTGTGTATTAAAGGAGAAATATGCATTCTTTCTTCATGCCTTTCCTTAGTGAGTCATAGGATAATCCCGAGGTAGGGTAACTAATACGTAAATGATTTCACTTTCTCTTCGCTTTGCCTTGGAAGTTCACTCATTAAGAGTAGGATAATTCATTGTAAATGATTTAATGTTAAGGTTCAAAATAGTTCACTGTTATGTCAATTTAAGTTCACTGTAAAGTTATGGGAAGTTATTTTAAAGTGTTCCTTTAGTTAAAAATTTATGGAAATTTTTCTCTAACTCTTAAATGATGATTCTTATGGTGTTTTGCTTTTATGTTTTTGAATGATTTACTTAATTTGCATGAAATGTTATTTTACTAAAATGTCCCTTTTCGCTTTTTTTTTCATATGTCATACATAGTACAATAATTTTACTAACCCCATACATTTTATACTATAAGTATTTTGATCTTTTAAAGATTAAAGGCTAGAAGGAAGAGTTTGGGAAAGTTTCTCTCAAGTCAAAGTATGTCCTCATATATTCGAGGACATAGTCCTTATCTTATTTTATTCTAAATAGTTATTGGGTATTTTATTTCAATGTAATGGGCCGTGTCCCTATAATATTATGTGGTAACTTTAAGTTGGCTTGTGATATTAAGATTCACTAGATATTTATGAAAGACTAGTTTTTATTAAATGTTCTTGAAATGTTTTTATTCCTCACTACTTTTCATGTCTTATGTAATGAACGATAATTAAAGGGCTTGTACAAGAACCCAAAGGGTCAAGTACGCCCGGTCACAGAACGATGGTTCTGCTTAACTTCGAAGGGGTACTTTCGGGTCGTGACAGACTTTGTATCAGAGAATAAGGTTATGGGAAATACTTTAGGTTCTTAAAGTCTCACATGCCACGTCTAGTAGTATCCTTGTCATTGGTGTGAGTCGCGACACATCCATGGACAAGAGGCAATAGGACGATGGAGTTTCACTTTTTTCATTACTCTTGAATCATTCCATTAGAACTTAACTGCATAAGCCCTCTCTTTCTTATTTTCCCTTGTCCGGTGGTCTTGTAGGTGTGATTTCTTGGAATGGGAGATATTTCTATGTTTAGGGAGAGAAAAGGTGAATTTTGATGTTGTGATGGTTTTGTGGCTAAAAGAGTAGATGTGAAGGTATGTTTTAAAATTTGGAATGTTATGCCATTTAGGGATAGGTGTGAATTATGAGAGCGGAAGTGTTGTGATGAGAAACTTTATGGTGCTGTAGCTCTAAGCATGCTAAGAATTATAATGATTGGATAAATTGCCTTTGAGTGAAAATGAGTTATCTTATGATTATGTTCAATGATGGTAGAAATGCCTTAAGGTGTAAATTTGAAGAATGTTGAAAGAATGTGGAGATTTTGTAAGAGTAGAGGGCAACCCTTTTATGTGGTTAATGTTTTAATAGTTATTCTTGTGATTTTGTTGAGGTTCTTGTGTAGGTTTACACTAAGGAGGGGATGTGGCATGAATACCTAGTAAGGGAGTTTTGTTGCATGAAATTGATTTAAGTTGTGCCTATGAATTGAATTAAGTGATGTTAAGAGAGTTTGTCTAGACTTGAATCCAAAAAACAGAATTGTTATGCTTAACTAGTGAGGTTGATGTTTAGTCTTGATGTCCATGAGTTAGGGTAGGGTGAGTTCCTACCTCGTGAGCGGCATAATGGTGCTTTGAAGTATGAGACCTTGAAGGTGGCTTTACCGTATGTGGGGGAGAATGAGTTGAGTAGAATTGCATGTCATGTACTAAGTCCAAGAGAATCATCAAGCGTAACTATATGGGAGTGGTAGCATGGGATGCTACTCTCACATTGCACTTAGTGAAACCTACCAAGTCTCTTTGGAGTAAGTTAGTGTAGTATTGTCCCTCATAAATTCATGCTATCTTGTTAAAGTTGCCTAAAGGGTGCATTATTGAAATTTTAAGCATGTGACACAATTAAGTTTTGAAGTCACAGTATGTTAAAGTTTATACAATGAAGTTTTGAGAAAATTATATTTTTCATGAATTGGTTTCAATGCATTATGAGATGAGTTTATATGGTATTATACTTCATATGATCATGCCTCTTCATGAATTTCTCAAAGAATGAAATTTTAAAATTTTTGGTATGTTTAAGAATGTTACAGTGAATGTTCACAATGAAAATTTTGCAACTTGAGAAAAATTTGCCTTGTCTAAATAAAAGTTTCAATTTGTGCAACAGTGTTGTGCATGAGAATGTTTAATGTTGGAGAAGGTAGTTCCTCCATAAATGAAAGTTAAGAGTGTGTTTTGAAGTTTATAAAGTTTGACAAGAGTTGCTTATGTTGCTAGTGTTTGAAAGTGTGAAATGATACTCCTTGGTAGTTGATGCTTTGATTTTGAGTGTTTGAACCTCGATTGTAATTAGTTATGTTATTCTAAGTGAGTCCTTGTAGTTCTTAAAATTTTAGTGTCATTCGGGGATGAATGTTGTCCTAAGTGGAGGAAAATGTAATGCCTTGAAATGAACTAACGTGAACTAGAGCCTCGTGAGTGTTTCATAAGTTAATTTGAAGTAAAAATTATCTATAATAGTATTCTTAGGCAGTGTGTTAAGATTGGTTAAGTTTGGATGTCAAACGTCCATGACGTTCGGAAGGTTTGCATTAGATAGGGCTTGTGTGTTTTGCTGTGTTTGAGTGAGTTTTACGTGTTCATTCGAATCGAAATTGATTTGGATATTCCTAAGAAAAGACTTAGTTTAGGGTTTAAACGTCAGGGCATGACTCCACCTAGGACCAACAACTGGCCCAAGATGAAGTGACCAATACTCATACAAAACTGCCAAAGCAGTGGCCAAACGATGACCCAAGGGACATTCCATTGGTCCACCAATGGTCCGTTGACCATGGGAAACGATTGGAAGAGCAAGTCCATTTTGCCTGGACCCAATTGGAGCAACGTATCAACCAACGAGACCTCACCAACGATCCGTTGTTTGACAAACTATCTGTTGGTTGGTCCGTTTGTGCAGACTGCCCCAAAAGTTGTAAGTGTCCTGTAAAGTCTTAGGGTGTTTCGTAAATTCACCTCATGTTTTTTCTGAAACTAGGAAGTTATTTGTAGGGTTATTTCGGTATATTGAAGTGTTTTACACCCTAAGACATCATTTTAGACTCCACTTCTTAAAACTTAAAACCCCTCTCTCTTAGAAGACCCTTTCAAGTGACCATGGAATCTAGAAAACAAGAAGTGCTAGGAGGGATATTGGTAGTCGTTTCTCTATAAAAAAATCATTGGTATTTCTTCAATGTGAAGTATGGTATCCATCCTTGAACTCTCTTCAAGTCAAGGAGTCCCTTTCTAAAATATTTTAAAAAGATTTTACAACCCTAGTTTCTTTTATCTTTAAATCTAAATATGGGTCTTGCATGAAAAAGTTTTGAATGACTTAATAATATGTTTCTAATTTTACTTGATGATTTTAAGGTTAAAACTTCAATTATGTTAAAGATTTTTATCTAATGTTTGCTTAAGAAATGGGTTAAATGAGCTTAGTTTTGTAAGCTTTGAACTTTAATTTTATTATGTTGTAATTTATGTTTAGCTACTACCCTAATGGCTAATTTATGATTAATTATTGAATATAATTATAAAGGTGATGGAAGCTTGGATTAAAGGGTAAGTTGGTTGTGTTGATTAAGCTTTAGTTATAAAATGCGCTAGAGCGGTATGGTCCACCTTCTTGGTGGCGGTGGTTACTTGAATTGTATGAATGTGAAGTCACTAGTTTTTTGTGAATGAGGATATTAAGGCTTGTTTTGTGAAGTAAAATGATAAATATGGCATTCTTGTTCAATGTGACTTATGATGTGATTATGTCAAGTAGACTAGAGTGTATGCTTGAATGAAGTTATTTTGCTTAATTGTTTAATGAAGCTTGTTATGAGAAGTATGTTAAGGATTACGCATAAAGGACTTAGATGATTATGTGAAGCATGTAATCTGTATGATGTGATGAATGAAGGTCTAAGAATGTATAGAAGTTAAATGTTAATTAAATGAATCTTTTGTGCAAGTTGTGCTCACATGTACACAGAATTTCACACTTGAATGAATGAAAGAAGCTAAGCTAAGTCCTAAAGGGGAGTTTTGGGTTGAACACTCTTCGTGAGATGAGATGAAGTGTTTAGTAGCAACATCACTACATCCCATGAGCTTTCTAAAATAGGTTGGAGGATGAATACCCTTTGTGAGTTGAGATGTGGTGTTTACTAGTTATCCTTAACCTATAGTTTATAATGTTTCGAATCTGTGGGAAGTTAAGCCTATCACCGAGAGGATATGAATAGGAGGTGGTTAATCTTCGTGAGTTGAGATGTTGTATTCCAATGTACCTCTTCATATGAGTACACCTCGTTAATATAGAATGAGTTTCTCAGTAGCAATCTCCTTATCCCTTAATTATGCGCCCACATAGGGGTCGCTATTGGTAAAGTCATGTAAAAGATAATACACTGACCTAATTTTAGGAAAGTGAGGATCCCTCATCCGATAGGGGTTAATATTGAGATTCCATGTCTAAATCTCATGGTCTATGTCGGTTAAGCTAACTACCACAATGAATGTGCTAAGTCTTCTAAAGGAGTGTACTACATAGTGTAGGTAGTGGACCAGAACACTATTTATCCACTGCACTAGGGAGGCAATCCGGAAGGGAGTTTTAGTGAGTCTTATTTGAATTGATTGAACTAAGTCTTGTAAAAGAACGTGCTACTCAGAGTAGGTGGTTGTATGGGACGCTATCTACTCATTGCACTTGTCACGACCTGAAAGTACCCCTAGAAGTTAAGAGGAACCCTTATTTCGTGGCTAGGCGTACTTGACCCTTTGGGGTCTTGTACAAGCCCTTCAACTAACATTCATTACATAAGACATGAAAATTATTGCAGGATTAAAACTTTTCGCATTTTAACAAAAAGGAAATCTTTCATATATACTTAAGAGATCTTACCATCACAAGCCAAACTTAAGACACGACATATAATATCTTAGGGGCACGACCCTTTACATTGAAATCAAATGCATAATAAGTCTTTTAATAAAACTAAGAAAAGGAATATGCCCTCGAATATATGAGAAAATACTTTGCCTTGAGAGGAACTTTCCCAAGCTCTTCTTTCTAACCTTGAAACCTTCAAAAGCTTCCAACCATTACTTATATTGTATAGGAAAGTATGGGGTAAGTAAAAAACAATGTACTATGTATGTCATATGCAAAAACATGCAAAAAGGGACATATTAGTAAAATAGCTTTTCATTCAATTTAAGTAGAACATTCATGAATACAAAGGAAAAACATCATACTAACTATCATTTACAACTTAGATAAGAATTCCCATAATTTTTAGCCAACAAGAAACATTTACTGTAAACTTTTCAAAACCTTACAGTAAACCAACTTGACCTTTACAGTGCACTCCTTAAGCATTTATAGTAAATACATTTGAACATTGACAATGAATTATTTAAAGCATTCACAATAAATTCAATTTGGGCAATTACAATGAACTATCCTATACTAAATGAGTGAACATACAAGGCCAAACGAAAGAGAAAGTGAACTCATTTTCCTTAAGAGTTCCCTACCTCGGGATTATCCTAAGACTCACTAAGGTAGGATATGAAGGAAGTATGAATATGCCTCCTCCAATATATACCCAAGCAACCCTCAAGACTACCCCTTTCGGCTTACTCAACTCGGGAAAAACAAGCCCCTCAATCAATGTCAAGACATTAAAACACACCCACCAAACAACCAAAGTCTTCCCTTTAGGAATGCCTACTTAGTGCAATGAGTAGATAGCGTCCCATACCACCACCTAACCTAAGTAGTACGTTCTTTAAGAAGGTTTGGCATCAAGTCTTCCCTTTCGGATGTTCCTAACTAGTGCAACGAGTAGATAGAGTCCCATACCACCACCTACCCTAAGTAGTACGTTCTTTTAGAAGACTTAGTTCAATCAATTCTTTGGGGGAGATTAGCTTAACCGACATAGACCATGAGATCTAGACATGGAATCCCTCTATTAACCTCTATAGTATGAAGGATCCTCACTTTCTCAGAGTAAAGTCATCCTTCTTAGCTTTTATATGGCTTTCCCAATAGATACATCTATGTGGACACATAGTTAAGGGATAAGGAGATTGCTACTAAGTAACTCCTTCTCTACTAACGAGGAGTACTCTTCTCAAGAGGTACATTGGAAATAGAACATTTCAACTCACGAAGTGTAATCCACCTCTCCTTCGTATCTTCTCCATGCTAGGCATAACTCCCCACAGATTTCTCAACATTCAAACCTATAGGTTAAGGATAACTAGTGAACACCATATCTCAACACACGAAGGGCATTCATTCTCCAACATATCTTGGAAAGGTCATTAGGAATAATGGGTTATCTACTAGACACATCATCTCAACTCACGAAGAGTGTCCACCCCAACCCTCCCCTTTTCTCAACCTAACATTATTCATCCTTTTAAGTGTGAGTGTCTGTACATCTGAGCACACCTTTCACATAAACATCAATTCATTCTTATTAACTTCTGTACATGCTTTAGACCTTCATTCATCAATTAAAACACCTTATATAATTCATATATTCATGTACTTCACTTAGACATAACACAGTCCAAACATGCTATTCAACTTCACAAAACACAAGACAAGACTCAAATTCAATAATAATCCGTTTAATCTATTAGAACTTCAGACCACATTCACAATACCAACTAAATAACATCAAATTTACCAAGTAAACACCTCCATAAAGAAGGTGGACCATACAACTCAAAAGCTATTAATATTAAAACTATACATTGTAAGCGACTTGCCATTTAACCAAGACACAATAACATATAAGCATATTATCAACATTTCGTCAAAATAAGACTCTTAGGGCAGTAGCTAAATCAACATATTAACACAAGAAAACCAAAGTTCATACCTTACCCAAAAATGCCCATATGACCCAATTCCAAAGCTAAAAGTTGAGATACGTATAAATAGGAGATCATAAAGTTTTTAACATGAAAATCATCAATTCATACAAGAATAAATGCATTTAAAACATTATAAAGCTTTTACGAGAAGATCCATACTTAATATCGAAGATAAAAAATTTTGAGTTTAAAAACAATTTTGGTAATCTTTTGGAAATGACACCTTGAAGTGGAAGAAGGTTCAAGGATGGATGCCATACCTAAAAGAAAGAAACTACTAATTTTTGTGAACACACACGTCCAAAGCAGCCCTTCTTTCCCTCCTTGAGTCTTAGCTTTAATGGTGAATTTGGGAGAGTTTTCTGTAGAGATGGAATTTTAATATTTGAAGTGAGGGGTCTTGTCTAGGTCTAGTGTTTAAAACTAGTTTCATATAAAATAAAAAAAATAAAATTATCCACCTAGGGTGTACTTACATAAAATACGCCAAGTTTGCAGCAACTTTACAGACATGGCAGGCCCTCACAGACAAGACCTTCACCAACGGACCGTATGTGCATCAACGCACATTTGGTAAGATCTCGTGGATTGGGACTTAGATCCAAATGGAGCCTGGACACCATGACCTTCTGTTTCAATCGACTCCCTAAGTCGACATACCTTTGATGGACAAATAGACTATCCTTATGGTCGTTGATGGCCACTGCTTTTTCGCAGTTTTGCCCATGTCGTGGGCCCTTCATCTAGAGGTCCTTGTGGGTCCTAGGTGGGGTCGTGACTGGAATTTAATACCCCTACAATATGATTTATAGGACTTAGGAACATCCCACCTTAGTTTCAAGGAAAAATAACTCGTAAAACTCAACCAAATACATCACGACGCACCAGTACATTCTAAGACACACCTTCCAAACTCATGGACGTTCTTGGTCGATTAAACTCCAAATATTACAAAACTTCACAAACTGCCTAAGAACACTAAAGTAACACATTTTATCCTAAATTCGACTTAATAAATCATTATGAGGATCTAGTTCACCTTAGTTCGTTTTGGGGTGTTACATTCTCCCCCACTTTGAATAACATTCGTCCTCGAATGACACTTAAACTTTAAGAACAACAACGACTCATTTATAATCACATAACAAACTTCAATCATGATAAAAACACTCAAAAATCAAAGCATCAACTCACAAAGAGATCCTTTGTCACTTTCGAACACTTAGCAACACAAACTCTTTTATCAAAACTTCAAGATGTCAAAATTCACTCTTAGTCTTCTTTTATGGACGAACTACTTCTCCATCATTAAACATGTCATACACAATACTTTCACAAACATTGAAACTTCAATTCAATACAACACAATTTTTCTCAAAAAATCAAAATTCTTACAATGAAGTTCATTGTGTTCACTACCAAGCCTACCAAATTTTTTTAAAATTCATTCCTTGAGCAATTCATCAATATGACATGATCATATTAACTATAAAACCACATAAACTCACTTCATAACATAAAAGCAACAACAACAAAGAGTTAAGACTTACCCAAACCATCAATATTGATTAATTATCCTTCCTATCCCCTTGATTTGAGGTTTGGGTAGTGCCTCATCTTGTTGCCCTTATTACCACATGCAAAACAACCATCCGTACCGGCAAGACACTTACCCCCATGTTGCTCCCCATAAGTAGGGCACCTAACTCTTTTATAAGTGTTGCCACCACGTTGAAAATGTTGGTTTCGAGCCATATACTTGTTTTCCCTTGAAGAATCTTGGTGGTAAAACCTCTTCTTAGGCTTTTGGTTAAAGGAATCATCCGACCTAGGCCTCTTATTCTCTTGCCTTATCCAAATTTGGAAACTCCACTGACTTGACTTTCCATAAACCATATTGTTAGGAAAGAGATATTCTTACTCATGCATGTCTTGGTGTGTGCTTTCCTATACACATACTTAGTACAAGTGTGTACTAATCCCATACAATATCTACTTTTAGGTGAAGGCACATGCGGACATTAAAGCTTACAGTACGACGTTGCAGCTATCCGGTTGTGGAGCTTTCATCAGAATTTTGTAAGCCCTCATGATGACTATTGTTATTTCCTAGGATAGATGTAGGCTTTAGCCAGTGGAGCATGTTCCACTAGTGTTTCATTTCAGACTTTGTATTGGTGCCATTTTGGAATAATATGTTTAATGAATTTTCTTTTATTTGATGAACTTAATATTAGATGTTTGATTCTGAACGTTTATGAGTTTAAGTAGAATGACTTACATGAATGTTAAATAACAAAAAGTTCAATTTTTTGTGCTAAATTTAACCTAGATGAAGTAACAATGATGTATGTGGGCTTGTCTACGACCTTTGAGAGGTCAACAACGCCGGTCTCGTCTAGGATTTAGATTGCCGCTGTGACAAAGGTGTAAGAAGTTTTCTAGGGACATGCAGGTTTTATCAAAGATTTATCAAGTATTTTTCAAAAATTACACATCTTTCGTGAAAACTACTCGAGAGAGAATGTAAGTTCTATTTCGATGAATCTTGTCTAAAAGGTTTGGAGAATGGAAGGAGAAGTTGGTGTCTGTGCCCATTATTATTTCCCAAAATTGGAGTAAACAGTTTGAGGTGATGTGTAATGCTAGTTGTTGCTTTTGGTGTTGTATGTTGATAGAGAAACCATAAAATCCTTTACCCCATTTACTATGCAAGTAAGGGGTTGAATGAAGCTCAAAAAAACTACACGGTAACACAACAAGAGCTTCTTGCAATAGTGTTTGGTTAAAAATTTTAATTTCATTTGCTCGGTACAGGGATCATAGTACATATAAACGACTACGATTTAAGGTATTTGATAGAGAAGAAGGATGTGAACCATTTATTCGATTGTTTCTATGACTGCAAGAGTTTGATTTTGAGGTAGAAGATAGAAAGGGGACTCAAAATATAATTTTAGATCGCTTGTCTAGATTAGAGGATGCAACTATGCGTTAAGTGGGACAAAGACTGAAATTGATGAGGCATTCCCTGATGAACATGTATTGGCCGCTTCTCATGATTTGATCCCATCATTCGCTGAATTTGTTAATTATCTAGCTAGTGATATAGTTCCTTTAGACTTGTCTTTCCATTAGTCAAAGAAGTTCATCTATATTGTGAAGTTCTTTTTAGATGAGCCTTACATTCATGAAAAAATTCGTTCATCGGAGGGACTTGATCGCTGAACCTTGCGTGATAAGGCTACAAACTTAGAGTCTGCCCATTCACCCCGCGTATATGTTCCTGCACTTGTTGCTGAGTAGCCTAACCGATGGTGTGTTGATGGAAAGTATCAGGTGTACAGAGATTCCCCAATGCTGAACGAGAAGGGGTGATGACTCAAGTTGGTGATTGTCGAACGTACGGTTCTTACGGGGAGCTTACACAAAGTCCCCCCTATGCATAGGTTATTTACCTGAGAAAAGCTAGAGTGGATGTCTCGGGGTTTCAGTACCTATGGTTGAGAGGTAGTCCGAGATTTGTATGCCTCTTATGTGGAAATTCTTCGCGACTCTATTGCTAGGCGGGCGAGGCATGCCAAAAAGAACCTGCTTAAGAAGGTACTTGTCTCGGGCTGCCACGTTGATATTCTAAGGGAAACATCCAGAGTTTGTTGTACGACGCCACCACTAACACATGGGTCCCTATTACTCCCTAGTTCAGTTATAGGTGGGAGATGGTAAGGAGTGGAACATTACATAGAACTACGAAGCAGAAAGTGTCCCGCAAAAGGTGGCTTGCTCAACATCTGTCGATTGATAGTGAGGGGGCATACTGAGTGTTAGACCCCAAAGGAATTATCAAGATAGACAACGCAACCTTCATAACCAATTTTTTCATTTTGTTTGTCAGACACCACAAGTTGCCGAAAAATGCTGATAATATTCTTACTTGGGATAGGGGTAGTGCTTGTTGCAGCCTTGGTGGCAGGATTGGAGATCGACTTTGTGAAACTTCTTATCATGGTGATACATACATAAGAGGTATTTCAAGACCTCTATGACTTGACCCTTCGCTTGTTTGATTTTCCAGGTGTGTAGGGATAAGGAATTCTAAAAATACACTATGATACATTCCGTAGTTCAGTGGGAATGATTGACATATGTATCATCATGGATGAGGCAAATATAGCGGAACCAAAGATAGGGCCTAGAGTTGAGTTTTAGTCGTTGAGTGAGAACTGGGCGAACACGGTGGAGTTAGACCAAGTGGCTGACCTTTCTACTTTAAAGCCCGTCGATACCAGCCCTGCTGATTCGGTCCATGTTGCCGGTCGAGCCCCCACATCCTCCCGGTCCACACCTCGATCTACAACACTGGTCCATTTAGCGCGGGTCCAGAAGTTAGAGGCCCAAATGGCTACCTTGCAACACTACATACAGCCTTGGATGCAAAATTACATTGCTGAGGTGGAGGACCAGAATGAGAAAAAGGTGGCCCAGCACACTGAGGAGAAGATCCAGGCGGTTCACCAGCTCCTTGATGACTTTGTGCTGGGAGTACTTGCACGCCCAGCCCCTGATGACTTTGTGCTGGAGATGCGGGGGGCTGGTCTAAGAGTGTACCTTTCAAGCTAGCAAAGGACACAGTGTTTGCCGCCTAGTCCACAACCCATCCATAGCCGAAACTTGAGCTACATGTTTTTTCCAAGAGGCACCGTTCTAGACTCACTACTTAGGGAGAGGATGCTCGTGCGAGGAAGAAAGAGAGGACGAACCTCAAAGTTGCGAGAAGAGCTTCTTTGATAGAGGAAGAGAGCCGTCAGATGAGAAAACGAGAGGTAGCTCGTGTGGTGTCATGTTTCAGAATGAAGACTGGTCGGAGGAGCACCACTGATGGTACGGAGATTTATGTGGGCACCACTGAGTGTTGCCCAAGTACATATATTGCGGGTTCCGGGAAACCGCACCAGCCCACTTGTTGATAGATCATTGGCGCTATGCGCCTCAGATTTTCTTCACCTACCACTCCGAATTTATGTTTTTTATGCATTTAGGTTAATCTCATGTTCTTTTTGTAGGCGGTGGGGTAAATGGAAAGTTAGTGTTAGGGTGAAGTCTGAGTGTTAGGGTGAAGTCTGAGTAGCCCAACTCACAATCTTATATTTGGGGTTTTTATGCCTGTGTTCTTTTACCCCAAGAGACTCGTTATTTTTCTGGTGAAATGACTTGTCATTATTTGTACAAGTATAAAATCATGAAAAACAAATCATGATGGCTACAAATTATTTATATCCCATCCTAAGAAAGTGCTTGTATGATTGGGTGAAAATAAGTTGAATGTGTAGGCTCTAACAACGACACGAAAAGGCACCCACTGCATGACCCTCAACTAACACCTAAATTGGGAAATCTTACAATCCGATAGGGTAATGAGGCGTCAAGAGAACTGTGGAATTTTTAGTTTTCAATAGTTGGTACCTATCTAGAACACACCCGGTTGATCCTGCAAAAAGGAATCTCTGTTAGACGACTAGGAAAAGATCATAGGCCCTTGTTCAAATTAGCAAACATCTAGCCTAAAAGGAAATTAATTTAATGAAAGTTTTATCCTTCTTTTTTTTATCCAAATATATTGAGCATATAATAGGCCTATTTTTTCATCCTGTGTTAAGGTGTTATCCCTGGTCCCTCCTTGGACATGTGCACCTTGATTAATGCCAAAAGCCTCAGGGTGTCTAATGTAGAAACAGGCCTCGTCTTGTCCTTAACCCTACATTGGATAATGTGTACCTCAACTCATGGAAAATCCATAAGTTGAGGGTGGTTATTATGAGTGATGACCCAAAATTGGGTATGAAAAGAGTTTAATGTTGAAAAGAGAAGACAAAGTGAGCAAAATATGTGACTTAGTAAAATGATGAATTGAAAGAAAGAGAAAAGAACATCAAGAGAAAAGAAAGAAAATAGTTGAACAAAAAAATAAAAATCATATCCACAAATTAAAAGGCAAAGATGAAAAGAGAAGGAATGTAGGGCATAAAAGACAATGAAAGAGGTAGGAATCTTAGTTGTAATGTCAAGGAGGGCAAAAAGTCAATGAAATGTACCCATATGTACCATACCTGACCCCGAACCTACGTTAAAAGACAAGAGAGTCGTACCGTAGAGTCTGATGTGGTGAACTTAAGAAGTGATTATAATGGCAAGACGATGGCGACGAGTACTAACTAGGTATGGATCTGTTTTTGAGTGCAAGTGTTGAATAAAGATCTTTGTACCCAAACATAAAATAACTGTCCGAAAAAGGGCATTTCTTTCGAAATCACGACACTAGTTGCAATGTCAGAAAGTTGGTACCTTGGTAAGAGGCAAAATAGTAGAGGTGTCTGTTCATGGTAAGTTTCTGACATGCTGTGATCCACATAAGTTAGCTTGATGAACATGAGTTCGTAAGCATGCACTAAACAAAAGAAAATATCAGTGTTGATAGCAACGTTAATGCGGAAGCTTAAAAGAGTATACTTTTCTACAAGATGCTGTTTTGTGTCATAGTGCGTCGCTGGAGGACAAAGAATGAATTAAAGTTGAGTGTGTTTGTGTACCGTTTTTGCACGGTGCTTTTAATATTTTTTTTGTATGACCCAAAGTACCTGGTAGGCATACCTGGGGTCGTTATCCTCGAAGAGGACTAAGACAAGCCTCTTAGCATTCGTCATAACATATCATAGGTCAAAATCACGGAAAACTATAACTTTTGCTTATATTTCAAGGAGGTTTTCATAGACCTCTACTTAGGCAGAATACATAGGCTTTTCTCATACACAACATACAACATATATGAATTTAGTCTAATATTTTCTTCTCATCTAAACCATATAAACGAAGTAAACAATCCGGTCAAAGCCCTTACCCAAATCCATAATTGCCACATAGGGCTTAAATCAATATCTTTACCAATAGGAAAGAAATATATGTCTATTATACAATACCAGTACTACTAAGGTAGAGTAGGTGGTGTCACCTCGAACTAGAGGGCATACCAAAAAATCGATAGTCTATTCCAAGCCTTCCTATTTTAGTCTCAATGATACCTCAACGGGTAAAACCTACAATGCTGGGGAAAATGGAAGAGTTATGGGTTAGTACAAAACACATATACTTAGTATAGTCCCTATGCATAAAAATCATTAATGCATGAGAAAAGGCACAGTTTAGTCAAAACTATGCACAATGACCGACAATTCAATATGCACATATAAGGAACATCATAATCAAATCAACATATAAGTAACTCAAGAAACACTTGTGCAATGCTAAGAATAAATCCCCAAAACCCTATCAAAAGCTTAGTTTCACATTAACCACCCACTTCATAATTAAAACATATTCTCTTATGTAACATGCGTCATATATGAATACTACCTATAGCTTATCAACATAATCATAATCATGTTTTTAATCATAAAAGAACACCACTAGAATCATCCTTTAGGATCCCACATGTGCAATGTGTAAGAGAAGTCTGATACCCTCCCTCACACCATGTTGTAACCCTAAGACAACCCTAAAAAAAGTTCACATACATAACTTGTTCCTTTAACTTTACCTTAAGAAAAGAAGTGCAATAAAATACATGAGACCATGTGAGCTACATGTAGCCGGTGTTCTACTCCCATACCGAAAAGAGAGGGATAACACTTGCCTATAGTGGAACCATTCGTACGTACCTATCCAGGTGGATCCACTAAGGGTCAAAGATATTGCTTCTAGAATCCTTGACTTTCTAAACGTGGAGGTTTCGAACTCATGAGAAAATACATATAATGAGAATCTGGACTTACTAAAGAAGAAGAAACTCATGTGGAAGGCCAAACATACTAAACGTGGGAGACGACCATCTTATTTACATGTCCTCCCGGTGCTAAGCATTTATTCCCTTTACCAATCATCTTATTACATTGTACAATTTCACATTAGCCTCTTCTAGACCCTTATGTAAACCTCATATCAGAATAGTTCATAGGTGACAACAAGTGAGAACTATCATTTCACTTTAGTCACAATAGCAAGTGATTAAACCTTTCACTCAACCCTTCATCATGTTTATGAGAAACTACAGTCCATCTCATAATGATCATTCTATATGATGCACCCATAATCCATAGCCAATACTTGTGTCAAGGATATTGGGTTGAGGGATTCATGTCATCAAAATCACAATAAAAAATTAGCTATAGCATCATTGTCATCTATGTAATTTCATTTTCAATAATTAAGATCAAAGAAGAACCAAGATCAGACCTCATTGCCCTTCACGGGACTTCACCCTTCAACACCCAAGAATTCACAACCAACATATGAAATATGTCCATTCATAAAGTATTATCATACCTAAAATCAAAAACAGTTAAGTGACATGTATCACCCTCAACAAATTGACCATAATCAATTAAGGAATTTAAGGATTTCGGGGAAAGACATGGGTTAAGGAAAAAGTCAAAGGAATTCATAAATTAACCATCAATTCATACCTAAACAACCTTAACTTATCACAATTCATTCACAATTTCATATTAGAAAGAAAATACATGTGAGGAGAAAAAGCCTTGTTTCGGGGGAATCTAGAAATCATCTTTTGAATGACCTCTCAATGGGAGTGACTAGAGAGAGAATGTGAAGAGAAGGGACAGCTTTTGGGATTTGTTTTGGGGTTTTTATTTGAGTGAGTAATTGTGAGGAAAAAATGATGGGAACTCAATATATAGGCCCCCCCATAAAATAACCAAAAGACCCCTCATTTAAATTTACCCTTTAATGAAGACAAACTCGAATTCTGTTTTCAGATATTTTTCATCGGGGAAGAAGTCTGCAATGTGAGCTTAACTTTTGACCTTGGGTTAAAAACTCCGCTATTCATACTTTTTCTCTCCAAGAAAAAAAGTTGCTTCCTCGTGGCAGCTTTCTTGGTCCAATCCTGAAAATTTTCACACTATATACTAGACTTACATATTAAAAGTCATTTTACATATTTTGGACTTCATATGACCATCCAAAACTTTCACCGAACCTAGGGACATGAACTTGTTATATTTCGTTATCCGGACATTAAGATTTTTCTTAGATGCTATGGATGAAATAATTATCAACAAAGTTATATATACTTATTTAGGTGTAAAACCATCATTACTCAACATATAACGCTCTAGTATAAGTCATATAATTTTTTGGTGTCTCAATACTCCCCTCCTTAGGAACATTCGTCTCTGAATGACAATCTAAACCTTTTTATTGCAACATAAGACTCAATACTAACATACAACCAACCAAGAATATCATAATCAGTATCATCTAATACGAGGAAATCTCAAATCCTTTAAACACATAACATAGCCTCAGCGAATAGGAACTTAATTCATACATACCATGACAAAAGCTTAACTTTTCATATTACATAAGGAGGTACTACATTCTCCATTGAAAGATGAGCTCAATATGAATATTAGAAGTTGAAATGTTTATTTCTTATCAAAACAATATCAAACATGCTCATTATAATCTTCTATGATTACTTATAGCACACAACACATTTATGTGAAAGAGAACATAATTAACATATTTTCTGGAGAGAAAAGAACTCAAGTTAGGCAGGAATATCTACTATAATATGGATATATATTCCAAAAAACATGATAAGATCAATATTATTGATTATACTCATATAAAGAACTACTAAAATCAATCTTTTCTAGGAGTAATGGGGAAAAAAAGATAGCAAGACTTCTTGTAGGCCTCGGCCTCCCATGTTGAGATTTCAATAAGGTGGTTCCTCCATTGAACTTTTACAGAGGCGACCTCTTTATTGCTCAATTTCATAACATGGTGATCCGAGATCTCAACCGGGATCTCTTCATAAGAAAGGTCCTCTTTTACCCCTAGGCCTTCTAGAGGGAGAATGGAGACCGGATCACCTAGATACTTCTTAAGCATAGAAATATAGACCACCGGATGAATCATGGCCAACTCATTTGGCAACTTCAACTCATAGGGAAAAAAACCGACTCTCTTGAAAATTTTATACGGGCCAACATAACAGGGACTAAGTTTTCCCTTCTTTCCAAACCTCATCACGTCTTTCATGGGTGTAACTTTTAGATAGACCCAATCTCATACTTCAAATTCAAGGTCCCTCTATTTATTATTGGCATAGGATTTTTGTCAACTTTTAGCCACTTTTAGTCTATCTGTTATAAACTCAACCTTCTCGAGAGCTTCATAAACAAAATCGAGACCAAGTTGAGAAAACTCACCTACCTCATATCACCCAACCGAGGATCTACACATCCTCACATAAAGTGCCTTGAAGGGTGCCATAGATATAGTTGAGTTGTAGCTATTGTTGTAGGAGAATTATGTCAAAGGTGGGTGGTCATCCTAATTACCTTTGAAGTTGATGACACATGACCTCAACATATCCTCAAGAGTTTGAATAGTGTGTTCCGCTTGACCATCTGTCTTGAGATGAAAAAAGGTACTAATCTTCACCTTCTTACCTATCTCACCTTAGAAAGCTTTCCAAAATTGACAGGCAAATTGAGTTCCTCTATCCGAAATTATGGATAAAGGGGCACCATGTAACTTCACTATTTCCTTGAGGTACAATTTGGAAAAATCTTCCGCCGAGTAAGTGACCTTGACGGAAATAAAATATGCAGATTTAGTCAACTTATCCACAATGATCCATATCGAATCATGTTGCCTTCATTTACGAGGCATCCCAACTACAAAAATCCATGGTAATATCCTTCAACTTCCATGTGGGAATGTCTATCTCTTGAGTCAAGCCACCAGGTGTTTTGTGCTCTGTTTTTACTTGTTGGAAATTAAGACACTTAGCAACAAAGTCCCCTATGTCCCTTTTCATGCCATTCCACAAATATGTGTATCATAATTCACTATACATCTTTGTGGTACCCGAATGAATGGAATATTGGGAGACAAGAGCCTCTTCCATAATCAATTCTCTCAATCCATCCTCGTCTGGTACACACAATATTCCTTGGTGCCTAAACACCCATCTTTCCCTAAAGAGATGGACTCGTTAGATTTACTAATGATTGTTTCCTTCAACTTCATCGATAGAGGATCAAGGTGTTGCTTGGATTTCAATCCAACCACTAAAGATGACTTGGAGTTATGGCAAACAACGAAACCACCCTTTGGAGTGTCTTCTAGTCGGACACCCAAACGACCCAATAAATGAACTTGTTATACCAACTTTTTTTTATTTCTACCACATGAGTCACACTACCCACGGACACTCTACTCAAGCTATCCACTACTATGTTAGCTTTTCCGGGATGGTAAAGGATACTGATGTCATGGTCTTTTAAAAGATGCAACGATCTTCTTTGGCGTAGGTTCAAATGTTTAGGTAAACACATATTGTAAGCTCTTATAATCGGCAGATACATCAACATGAACCCCATAGAGATAATGTCTAAAAATTTTCAATGCAAATACCATGGACGTAAGTTCAAGGTCGTGAATTTGATAATTCTTCTCATGAGCTTGATTTTCCTAGATGTGTACACTATGACTTTTCAATGTCTCGGGAGGCATCACAATAAATCACAAACCCATCAGTACCCTCCGGTAAAGTCAATATCGGAGCGGAATAAAGTCTATCTTTCAATAATTGGAAACTCTCTTCACACGGTTCTGACCATTCCAACTTTGATTTCTTTTGGGTCAAAGTTGTTAATGGAAATGATATGGATGAAAATCCCTCGAAATACCTCCTATAGTATCGTCCAACCATCAAAACTTCAGATGTCGGTATGATTCAAAGGTCTTGGCTAATTACTGACCACTTCCATCTTCCTCGGATCAACCTCTACCCCTGCACTAGAGACAATGTGACCAAGAAACGAAACAGACCTCAACAAAAATTCACATTTATGAAATTCAGTGAAAAGTTAGTTATGTTATAGAATCTGAAGGCCGATCCTCAAATGACCCATATGATCATCCTCACTTCTCGAGTATATACAAATGTCATCAACAAACACAATCACAAAAAAATAAACATACTATCTAAAAGCTCAATTCATGAGGTCCATGAATACCGTCGGGGCATTTGTTAGACCAAATGACATCACTAGGAATTTGGAGTGACCTTATCGTGTTAAGAATGCCATTTTTGGAATATAAACCTCCCTCACCCTTAGTTGGTGATAAACCGATCTCAAATCGATCTTTGAAAAGTAGCTAGCTCCTTCGAGTTGATTGAACAAGTCTTCAATCCTAGGAATTGGGTACTTATTCTTGATGGTGACGTTTTTTATTTGATGATAGTTGATACACATTCTCAAAGACCCATCCTTATTCTTTACAAACAGCACTAGAGCACCCCTTGAAGATATGATCGGTTGAATAAAGACCTTATCTAACAAAAAACTTTTGTAATACTGATATACCGTGGTTTCACGGTATTTTTAATGCTTTTTCCTTAAGTTTGGTGGGTCCAAAAGACTTTTTGTACTAATTTTGATGTAATTTTCTCTTTATATGCAGGAAATCTGTCTAAAAGATGAATGCGGAGGTTTTTCAGCGAGAAATACAGAAAAGTACCACCTACGGAGCTTGTGTTGGTTCGTCGTGCCCGTGACGGTCCGTAGGTTGCATCGTAGTGCAGCTGTTGAAGGAAGATGGGGAAGTCTTACCAAGTGTGGGGTTACGGAGAGCGTGACGGACTGTCGTAACCATGACGGTCTGTCCTGCTGGTTCGTCATGAAGATCAGAGAAGTAGTCGCAGTACCCACATTCAAAGAGTTCAAGTCTTTTGGAACGGAGACCCTTGATGGACCGTTGTGCCAGTGACGATCCGTCATACCTGCCGTCGAGGGTAATGAAGAGAGCAGCAAAAGAAATTGCACAATTATGGGACGACGGAATCCATGACGATCTGTCGTGACCACGACGATCCATCGCGAGGTCTGTCGATCCAGCCGCGTTTTGATAGATTTCCAGCAAATAGAGTCCTTATTTAATTAGGTTTTTATTTTTTATAAATAGTTCAAAAAACCTCATTTTTGAGGTTAGACTCTGGAATATTTTTAGACTCTTCGTTGGACTCTTGAATATTTTTAGACTCTGGTAATTGATTGTTGGTGACTTTTGTTGATTAATCAAGTGAACTTTTGGATTTTACTCTTTCTCATTGAAGTAAGTCCATGAATTCTTATATCATATATTTGAATATTGTGATTATGACTATGGGTAACTAAACTCCATAACTAGGGTTGTGGGAACCATAGGCGAATAATGAGGTAAAACATAACTAAAATAACAATTTGAGAATAGTGTCTTGCATGTATTGATAATTCTTTTGGTTAGAAGTCTTTTTAACGGATGTCCAGCGTTAGAACTCGCCTTAATGCTACTTGCCGGACCAAGGAGTTAGATAATAGGAAAAGAATTATCAACATATATTTAGTGTATACTATCTAATAGGCTAGTATTGATTTGTACGAGGTAATAACTTAGTCAAATATCGAATATGATGCTTAATATAAGGTAAAGGTAAAGGTTAGTATAGAAACACACGTAGCCGGACCAAGGTGCGGAGTGAAATTTTCTAGATGCCGGACCAAGGATTTAGAAATACATAACTTATCACTTTGCAAGCAAGATACTAGGAAAGAATTGTTATAGTTAGAATTATTAAGTTATGAACCTGTGCGGAACACGTAAACCCTAGTTACTTTGATTAATTGATTAAACTCCAAATTTTGAAGCTGTTAGTTGTCTCCTTTAATTTCACTAGTTATTTCCATTTACTTAGAAATAGAAAACCCCCGTTTTATCATTTGTGCTTTCCAAGGAAATAATTGACTGAACAATAGTAATAATAGATTGAAGTTAACTCTAATCTATTTTCCTCGTGGGAACGATCCCAATCTCATAAAATCCAACACATGCCTGATCATAAGCCAAGTATTGAGCACCATGGACGCTTAAATCCACCTATGCAAGAGGTCGTGAAGAAGGAAATCATTAAGTGGTTGGATGCCGGAGTAATCTATCCGATCGCCGATAGTAGTAGGGTATGCCCTGTTCAGTGTGTACCTTAGAAAGGGGGAATGACTGTGGTCCCCAATGAAAAAAAATGAACTTGTTCCAATGAGACTGGTTACTGGATGGAGGGTGTGTATGGATTACCGAAAATTAAATTCATTGACTAAAAAAGACCATTTTCCTATGCCCATCATGGATCAGATGTTGGATAGACTTGTCGGAAAAGGGTGGTACTGTTTTCTTGATGGATATTCGGGGTATAATCAGATTTCTATTGCACCAGAAGATCAAGAGAAAACCACTTTTACTTGTCCATATGTGACCTTTGCGTTCAAAAGAATGTCGTTTGGGTTGTGCAATGCACCCGCCCTATTTCAGAGATGTATACTGTCGATATTTTCCGACATGGTTGAAGATACTATAGATGTTTTAATGGAAGATTTTTCTCTGGTTGGTGATTCATTCGAGCGGTGTTTGAACATTTTATCTGAGGTCCTTAAGAGATGTGAAGATTGAAATTTAGTACTAAATTGGGAAAAATGCCATTTCATGGTGAAAGAAGGTATTGTTTTGGGTCATCGCATTTCAGAAAAGTGCATAGAGGTTGATCGAGCTAAAGTCGAGGAAATAGAGAGACTTTCCCCACCTATCTATGTGAAAGGTGTGAAAAGCTTTCTTGGGCATGCAGGTTTTTACCGGAGATTCATCAAAGACTTTTCAAAGATTGCATATCCATTGTGCAAACTGCTGGAGAAAGATTGTAAATTTTATTTTGATGAATCCTTTCTTAAAGCATTCAGCGAGCTAAAAGAAAAATTGGTGTCTGCACCTACCATTATTTCTACGGATTGGAACAGTCCATTTGAGGTGATGTGCGATGCTAGTGGGGTTGCTCTTGGTGTAGTATTGGGACAAAGAAAGAACAAAATCCTTCACCCCATTTACTATGCTAGTAAAGCCCTAAATGAAGCTCAGAAGAACTACACAGTGACTGAGCAAGAACTCCTAACAGTAGTCTTTGTTTTTAATAAATTTTGCTCCTATTTTCTAGGTACTAGAGTTATAGTGCATACTGACCACTCATCATTGAGATATTTGATGGCAAAGAAGGATGCAAAACCTAGGTTAAATCGTTGGGTATTACTGCTACAAGAATTTGACTTTGAAGTGATGGATAGAAAAGGAACTGAAAATCAAGTTGCTTATCATTTGTCCCGTCTAGAGGATGATGCTATGAGAGAGTTAGGGTATAAGACTGACATTGATTATACTTTCCCCGATGAGAATGTATTGGCTGCTTCACAAGACTTGATTCCATGGTTCGCAAATTTTGCGAACTATCTGGCTAGTGATATTGTTCCATCGGACTTGTCCTTCCATCAAAGAAAAAAGTTCATGTACAATGTGAAGAAGTTCTTTTGGGATGAACCATACTTATATAGGAGTTGTGCCAACGGGCTTATTCGGCATTGTGTGCCAGAATGTGAGATGTTGAGTTTGTTAGAAGCATTCCATTCCTCACCCGTTGGTGGACATCACAGCGGTATCCGAACTGCTCATAAGATATTACAATGTGGTTCCTATTGGACAACTCTTCATCAAGATGCTCATGAGTTTGCTAAAGCATGTGATTGATGCCAATGAGATGGCGGCATTTCAAGAAAGCAAGAGCTCCCTCTAAACCCCATTCTAGTGATTGAGTTATTTGATGTTTGGGGTATTGGCTTTATGGGCCCTTTTGTGAGTTCTCATGGAATGAAGTACATTCTAGTAGCGGTTGATTATGTATCTAAATGGGTGGAAGCCAGCGCCCTCGCAAACAATGAAGGGAAGAGTGTCACTGCATTCTTAAAAAAGAATATATTCTCTCGTTTTGGCACCCCAAGGGCAATCATTAGTGATGGGGGCTCCCACTTCTACAATAGATTGTTCAAGGGGTTATTGGAGAAATATGGGGTTCACCATAATGTGTCCACTCCTTACCACCCTTAAACTAGTGGGCAAGTTGAAGTGTCGAATCGGGAGATCAAACAAATATTGTAAATAATAGTTAACGCTAGTAGAATGGATTAGTCAAGGAGGCTTGATGATGCTCTTTGGGCCTACCGGACAGCGTATAAGACTCCCATAGGTATGTCCCCATACCAACTTGTATATGGGAAAGCTTGTCATCTTCAAGTTAAGTTAGAGCATAAAGCCATGTGGGCTATGAAGAAGTTGAAAATGGATTGGAGCAAAGCTGCAGAACAACGGTTAACTGGATTGAATGGACTCGATGAATTTCTCCTGAAAGCTTATGAAAGCTCAGCCCTCTACAAAGAAAAGATGAAGAAGTATCATGACCAAAAGATTGAAAAATGAGAGTCTATGGTTAGGGATTGGGTGCTTTATTCAATTCGATATTGCGCTTCTTTCCGAGCAAGCTCAAGTCCAAATGGACTGGTCCTTACTTGGTTACCCAACTATCCCTCATGGAGCAGTTGAGTTGGAAACTAAGGAGGGTGTGCGGTTCAAGGTGAATGGACAACGCATAAAAATCTATTTCGGGCATGCTGAATCGTCGAATGAAGTGATCGAGGAATACCATCTTAATGAAGTCTGAGTAATCAAGTGTCCTCAGTCGTTCCGCAACGTTAAATCAGTCACTTGTTGGGAGGCAACCCAATACTTATAGTTTTTCTTTCTAGTAATGGTAGCATTTTCTAGTAATGGGTCTTTAAATTTGCAGGCATATCACCAGGAAATTTTGCAGAAAATCATTCTGCAGCAGTCGCTGATGGAAACATCGACGGACCGTTGTTCCTGTGAAGGACCGTCGCATGAATCCGTCGTGCCAGGTACGTCTTTCTGTTATTTTCAAACTAGGGCACACGCGGCAGAACCAACGACCGACTGTCACAACTGAATCAGACCGTCGTTGGGGATTCGTTGCGTCATTCATGAAGCGTACCCGACCCCACCCGACTGGGGTTTTTTTAAAATTCAACATTTAAAAACCCCACCCCTTCATTACACCCCATTCCTTCCTTCTTTATCCCATTTCCATCCCTTTTCAACTTCCAAAGATCATAACCCCCCTCTCTTACAACCGATCATTTTCTCCAAATTCTCCAAATTCCTAAAATTCACTATCTACTAGTCGGAGTTGCCGCTGTGGGTCTCTACTTGATCACCAAGTACCTTCCTCGCTTGTTTTTTTCTCATATTCTCAGGTATGTGTCACTGATTTCTACCCATTTACTTTGCATTTTTGTTTATCAATTAGTACTAGCCTAGTTCTTATTGATGGGTTATTCTTTAATACAAATTTCGTCTGACCTAGGTTGAGAATCCTCAAAATTACCGTGTTAAAACTCTAGAAATAGGTGCTTTAGAACTGCTAGTTTACTAGGTATTTGGGTTAGACAAATGTAGGTTAAAACACTAACAATTCCATTTGGGTCATAGGGGATGAATGGGGCATCCCCAGTTCTGTCACTGAACGATAGAACGAGACCCCGATGACGGACCGTCGTACCCACGACGGACCGTCATTGGGCCTGTTCCAACATCCCTAAAACCCCACTGTCCAATTCTCCCCAAGTGTCCACCAACGGTCACATATGACGGACCGTCGTTCCAACGACGTTCCGTCCTGCACAACCGTACTGGTTTTCAGAGACCCTATTCCTAAGTGTCTCTCACTTTTTTTTAGGTGTCCTCCAACGGACACACGCGATGGACCGTCGTTCCCACGATGGTACGTCCTGCACAACCATTCTGGTTGTCAAAGACCCTATTACTAAGGGTCTCGCACTTTTTCTAAGTGTCCTCCAACGGACACATGCGACGGACCGTCGTTCACATGACGGTCCGTCCTGAGCAACCGTTCTGGTTGTCAAAGACCCTATTCCTAAGGGTCTCTCACCTTTTCTAAGTGTCCTCCAACGGACATCTACGACGGACCGTCATACCCTCGACGGTCCGTCCTGCATAACCGTTATGACGGTCAGAGACCCCTCTCTCAAGGATCTCCATACTTTTTCCAAGTGTCCTCTTACGGACAACTACGACGGACCGTCATACCCTTGACGGTCCGTCCTGCATAACCGTTATGGCGGTCGGAGACCCCTCTCCTAAGGGTCTCCATATTTTTTTTCAAGTGTCCTTTAACGGATGCCTATGACGGACCGTCATACTTATGACTGTCCGTCCTGCATATACCGTCATACTTGTAAGAGACATTCCTTCAGGGTTCTCCACAAAAACATAGTTTTAGTAAGACATGACGGACCCCATGACGGTCCGTTGTACTCACGATGAGTCGTCACCGGGTCCGTCGTGTCTCACTGTTACTATAGAAATATCATTACATCTTAACTCTTTTATTTATTTTGTGTTGTTTTGCTTGTCTTGTTTGCTCCTTTTAGTACTAATATCGATTCTTTACAGGTACTATCTATTATGGCACCAAAACAAGATCGAGTCTACGCACGCGACCGATCGAAGTCTGTCGCCCCATCTGCCTGCCTGGTCATTGGCTCTGATGATGAGCGTGACCCCGAGTACGTTTCCCCGGGCACTTCCACCCCATCCCAAGCTTCACGTGCTGCCAGAGCCACACCCAAAAAGGTGGCGTCCAGCGTAGTCACTGCCTCCCAGTCTAATGAGGAGCGCACACTGACCAGCACACTTTCTGGGTCAGCTACTAATAAAGAAGGAGCGTCTGGCTCCTTAGGAGTTTCGTGGTCGGAGGAAGCCTCCGGATCTGCTGAGGTCCCTGCACCAGCCACCGATGCACATTCAGCCTTGTCTAATGAGGCTGACATTTCGGAATCCACACCCGGTTCACCAACTCGTGCTCTCACCCTGATTACCGACCAGCCCAACCGGTGGTGTGTCGACGGGCAGTATCAAGTCTATTCATATGTAAAGTTTCTGAATGACAAAAGAGTCATGACACAGACACTTACTTTGGAGTGGCGGGTCCTTACAGGAAGTCTCCCGACTATGCTAGAGATCCACAATCTCTTCACCAGACATCGACTGGAGTGGACAGCGCATTCGTTGGGGAGTTATAGTGAAGAGTTAGTCAGAGAGTTCTACGCATCTTACGTGTCTACTCTCAGATCACAAATTGATAGGCGGGCTGCCCCCGCCAAACAGGCCCCACTGGAGCAGGTTCGAGTAGGTGGAATTCATGTTGATATCTCCTTGCCTGCCATCCGCCGGTTTCTATACAGCGAGAATGGTGATGCCAACCGGACCCCTCTCACCGATGAGTTTGACTTCAAGTGGGAGATTGTCAAAGATGGCCAATTCCTGCGTGAGCCATCGCTGAGAGAGACCACCAAGAGGTGGATGGCCCTGCACTTGTCCGTTGATTGAGAGGGCGCTGACTGAGTGACCGAGCCGAAGGGAGCCATCAAGAAGGCTAACCTGACCTTCACGGCGATGTTTTTCTGGTTGATTGTCCGCCCCTGCCGTTCCCGCACAGCCACTGATAAAATAGTCACATGGGATCGTGTAGGCGGTCATGCACTAGAGGGCTTTTAAGGTCACAACTACTTACCCTTTCTGTGCATGATATTTTCTCTATGCAGGTCCGCAGGTGTGCCTATATGGCACGTTGATCAGCTCAAGACCCCGCTGGGCACTGTTGATATCGGCCTCATGAGGGATGAGACCAATGAGTTGGCTCCACGCAGAGGGCCCTGTCCAGAGTTTCCTCCACTTGGTGACAATTTGGCTGATACGGTAGCACAGTCCTGCACGGCTACGCAGGCGACTTCAACTAACACTACCCCGATTGAGTCTATCCCGGGTAGTAGCACTGCCCCGACCTCCTCTCGCTCAGCCCCTTTCCCCGCTCTGGTCCTGCTTGCTAGGGTCCAGAAATTAGAGGCACAAAAGGATACACTTCTGCATCACATCCAGCCTTGGATGTAGAGGTCTATTGCTGAGGCATAAGAGCGCTTGGAGCGGAGAATGGTCCAGCACACAGAGCTGAAGATCGCTGAGGTTCATCAGCACTTGGACGCTTTTGAGTTGCGGGGTGCTAGCCCGTCCAGCCCCTCAGGTGGATGTGTCGACCCTTCAGACTGCGGTCGACAGTCTTCGCGTAGACATCGATATGATCTTAGAGTCTAGGGTGCCTGAGTTTGAGGCCCCTTCTGCAGAGCCTGCTGAAGACACGGTGATGGCGGCCCTATTTGCCACTTCAGAGATTCCACCACCTCCCGCTCGAGAGCATGCTAGAGGCATAGGTGTCGAGAGGAGGATGAAGCTCGAGCACGGAAGAAGGAGTACCGTGAGATGGAGGCTGCAAGGAGAGCCTCGCTTGCTGATGAGGAGGCGCATAAGATGAGAGCAGTATAGTTAGGTGCTGGGGCGTCTAGCTCCAGAAATGTGGATATAGCGGGAGGCACTACTGATAGTGTTGTTGATGCTGAGGACACTACTGAGGGTGTCCAGATTATAAAGGTAGTGGGTTCAAGGAAATCGGACCCACCATCTTGCTGATCGCCAGCGCTTTGCGCCCCAGGTTTGCTTCACCTACCACTCTTGTATTTAAATTTTTTTATGCATTGGGGACAATTGTATGTCTTTTTGTTGGGGGTGGGGTAAATGGAAAGTGACTGCTAGGGTGAAGTCTGAGTAGCCCAATTCACTATCCTCTTTTGGGGTTTTCTTGCTTGTGTTCTTTTTTCCCAAAAGACTGATTTATTTTTCTGTTGAATCGGCATGTCTATATCTTGTGTACATAGTTTTCTGAAGCGTGATGGCTAAAATGAAATCCTGATAAAATGAAATCCTGATAAAATGAAATACTGATAAAATGAAAATGAAGCATGACTAGGCATAGTAAGTGATAAATGTGTGGCTCTAAGCATTACATAGAGGTACACAACTACATGACCCTAAGTCTACAATTTGAACTAGGTGTCTGATAATCTGGTAGAGTAATGAGATATCAAGTGAGTGTGAGGAAGATTTGAATAGTCCACTATTTGTACTGAGCTAGAACTTGCCTGGTTAGTCTTGCTAAAAGTAAGCTGTAATTGACAATTAGGAAAGGATCATAGGCCCTTGTTCAATATAGCCCATTTCTAGCCTAAATAAAAGAAAACCAAATGAAATTCATCCTTCTTTGATCCAAATCATTTGAGCTTAAACTAGACATTTCTTTTTCACCCCAACTGATCTTTTCTAAGAATAATGTGTTGGTCCTGGTCCCTCATTAGACATGTGCACCTCAGCTAATGCCAAAAGCATAAGTTGAGGGTGGCTAATGCAGTAAACAACCCTTTTTATGGCCCTGACCCAACTTTGGGTATTGTCTACTTTGACTCATAGCAAAGCCATTAGTTGAGGGTGACTATTATGAGGAATGCTCTGGAAAGTGGGGTTGAAAGAACAAAGAGAGAGAAAGAACAAAAGTAAAGTGACTCAAGAATCAGTTGAAAGAAAAATAAATAATAATTAAAAAAACAAGAAATACAAGCAAGAAAAGAAGAGAGTCACTTACACAAATAAAGAAAGAAGGGAAAATAGCAAGGTGAAAGAATATGAAAAACTAGGCGAGATAAAATGATAAAAAGTGGTATGTTTAGCCGATATGTCAAGGAGGATAAAAAGTCACTAATGTATACCTAAATATACACTACCTGACCGTGAGCCTATGTTACGAGCTAAGAAGGTCCTATCATGATCCTAAGAGTTGTATAGCGAACTTAAAGTAGTGAAAATAAGGGCAAGCTTATGGCAATATGTATGAATGAGCGTGAATTTTTTCTGAGAGTGAGTGTTGAAAAGTAATCCTTATACTCAAACTGAAATCATTGTGTGAAAAATGAGAATTTTGTTTTGAAGTGAGGACACTAGTTGCAATACCGGAAATATTAGCACCTCGGTGACAAATTGAAGAGGATAGGTGTTAGTGCATGGTGAGTCTGTGTCATGGTCTGATTCCACAAAATTCAAGCCTAATAATGATAGCATGCATAAATATGATGAGATTGATCGGGATTGATATCCAAATGATTGCGAAGGATAAAACATGGATACTATTGTATAAAGATTTTGTATTGAGTCATAGTGCGTCGCTTGAGGACAAACAACGAATTTAAGTTGAGGGTGTTGATATACTGTGGTTTCACGGTATTTTTAATGCTTTTTCCTTATGTTTGGTGGGGTGAATGTTGTGGAGACCAATATGATGTCTAAGTTAAGAGACTTTGTGAGGATGAATCCTCTTATCTTTCTTGGCTCTAAGGTGGGAGAGGACCCCCAAAAGTTCCTAGATGGGGTGTTCAAGGTGTTGAGTTCTATGAGAGTTATAACTACTGAGAAGGCGGAGTTGGTGTCATATTAATTGAGGGATGTTGCTCAAGTGTGGTACAATCAGTTTAAGGATAATAGGCCGGTGGAGTCGGATCCTATTGATTTGGAAGAATTTAAGGAATCTTTTCTTGGTAAGTACTTTCGCAGTTAGAGGAGGGAAGTTAAGGTATATGAGTTTCTCAATCTCATTGAAGGAAATAAAAGGGTTGAGGAATAATCATTAAAGTTCTCTATGCTATCTAGATATGCCCCATCCTTTGTGTCTAATTCAAGGGATGAGATGAGTCTTTTTATGACGGGTGTCGCTGATCTAGTTAGGGAAGAATGTCGTACGACAATGCTACATGATGATATGAACATAGATAGAATCATGGTGTATGGGCAATCAATTTAAGAGTCTAAACATAAGAGGATTTATAGAAACTAGAAAAGGAGTGGTTCTAGTGACCAAGATCAAACTAGGTTCTATAAGAGTGCTCAAACTGAAGTATAACGTAGGAGGGCTAAGGTAAAATTGGAGAAAGGAGGTGGTTCTCAAAATATGAAACCTAGATGTGTCACTCGTGGAAAGAGGCATTATGGTGAGTGTCTAAGGGGTAACGGGATTTGCTATGGTTGTGGTAAGGAGGGACACAAAGTAAGAGATTGACCTAACGTTAATTCTAGAGGGAAAAAGGGTAAGAAAGTCGCTCCAAATGTTCCAAAGGATGATGTTCAAGCAACGAGGAATTATTATGCACTCCGGACTAGAGGAAAGAAGCCAGATGGAGATGATGATGAGTGTAAGTCCTTGCATTTCTCTTTTTTTAGTGATATGAGCTCCTTCTTATTGGGGGAGTATGGTTAGTAGATGGGATTGAAAGCCCTTGAAGTATGTTGCATTGTGTATAGGAGTTTTGTTGAAATTGAATTTCATTAACTTATTGCATTGTGCATTTTATGAAGTTGTGATTATGTGGAAAATGTGTTTATATGATGTTATCTTGCATATTAGCATGTTGCTATCATAAATTGGCTAAAAGTTGCATTTTTAAGAAAAACATGCCTAAATCAATGTAATGCTTTGGACTTCTCACTGTTAAAATTTTCAAAAATCGACAAATTCATTCTTTGGTCCAATGTTGTTGCAATATGTTTAGAACTGATGTAAATTAGTATGATATTGAATATAAAAAGATCTTTCGTTATTTGGAATGAAGCATGTGAATTTTGTAACATTATGAGTTATAGAATCAAATCGATTTTCTTGTTGTGTTGTGAATCTCTTGACTATGTGAAATTTATGTTCTCTTAGATGTTTTTTATTGTATGAGATGTTATATGGTATGTTCATCAGTTGCTAGTTGAATCTCTTCTCTTCGAAGTGTTTGGACAGTGGCAAGTGTCATTCAAGGAAGAATGTTGTCCATGTGGGGGAGAATGTAAGATCCCGGAAGTGACTTCGGTGAAATAGAGCCTAACACTGTTGTGGTAACGGTATAAGTTCCTAAATTTATCCATAGTGTTGTATTGAGGCATTGTATAAGAGTTTAGTGCATTGAAAGTCAAACGTCAAGGGATGACTAAGATGTTCGACCACTTAGTCACCTATGTGCCTCATATGTGGTTTTAGGTATGTATGTGTGTTTCATTAGGTTATAATGTCATTAATTGAGTTAATATTTTCTCTATAGGAAGTGTGTCAAGTTTCATGAAGTTTAGAGGTCAAACGCCCAAAAAAGTCCATGACATTTGAAGGTTTTTCATTAAAACGACCTTGAGTGTCTGAGCGTGTTTCGTTGAGTTTTACGTGTTCGATTTGGATAAAATTCATGTGAGAGGTCCAATAAAGAGAAACTTACAGTAAGGTTGCCCCAATAATGTGATTAATCTCTTAAATTTTATCTTTTGTCGGTGTTATTTTAAGTAATATGATGATCATGGCCTTGTCGGCAACTACCTGATGTAATGTGATTTTTTGTGTAGTTGATTATGTGAAGTATGATAATAGTTACCTACATGTGAAGTAATGTGAAAGTATATGTGTTTTTCTATTTTTGTTATTTAAGTGATCATGTTAGACTATAACTATAGCTTTGTATTTATAGTCTTAGGGTTGATGTATGCTTATCCCTACTTTACTATATGAGTCTATGATGGTCATATTTATGATGATATGATAGTGTATAGGATGACTTGACGATGATAAGGATTATTTCTATGTTCTTCTAGAATGACATATAATATGAGTTAGAGTAAGTATGTGGTGTCTTGTCTTTGTTTACATGTGTCCATTGCATGATACATTTACGAAAATGAATATGTGATATCTTCACTTAGGATGCTAATGTCTATTAGTCATGAATGTATTAATGACATGATACCTTAAATGAAGTTAAGAGAATCCTTTATGTGAAACCTTGAACCTAGTGGTAAGGTTAAGAATGTTGAAGTCGAATGTCATAATTGTATTCTTCATGTAAAGGAATGATAGAATTCAGGTTAATTGGATGGAACGACATCATATTAAAACTTAGGAAATGCATGATGAGCTTCTTGTCGCCATTGTGAGGTAGCCCTAGTGGACCTTTCCTTTGTAGGATGACAAAGATTGTGTTATAAACATTATATGGAACCCCTTTATATGAACCTTGAATGTAAATTACTCTATGCGAGCAAAGGCTAGGACCGAGTGAGTATGGTAAAGAAAGTAGATCTAGTTATAGAATGAGACTAGATTAAAAAGCAGGCCCTTCATATTCCATAACCATGTTCCTACATGGGATGTGTAAAAGTTTTACCATTGGAAAGTAGAACACCCTCATCGGAGTAGGTTAGAACGTCGGATTCCATGTCTTACTATCATGGTCTATGTTAACTATTGCCTATTCTCATCATATGGAATACCTATTAGTAGTAGAGAAGTTCTATGAAGTTTATGTGGTTGTATGAGACGCTATCTAGACATTGCATAATAGGCTTTGAAGGTTTTAGTTGGAGTTCCTAGGTCTTGTCCAAGACCATTGCTTAAATGTCCTTTATGTTTTAAATGTATCCTAAATTACCTAGTGAAGTAATGACTTAAATTAAGAAATTATGTTAAATGAATAAGTACTAATCTAGAGTAGTTAAGGTATGAATATGTCATATGAATGGTCACTTTGTATCTTACCTAGATAAGTCATAAGAATGACTCTAGTTAGGGAAGATGTTGATTATGTGGACATGATCTAAACTTAGGTATTCTAAAGGATAATTTAGGTATTCTTGAAGAGGTCAATCATTGACATTATCTTCTTGATTTACTTAATTAAGTATTTTGATAGCCTTTGATAAGAGAGTGTCATATTATCTTTATGTTGATGTGTTAAGTGAGAATAAATATGTCATAGGTAGTCTATACGATCTCTTAAGTGTGTGTGTAAGGAATTGTATGGGCATTTGTTTCGCAACTCACTCAACTGAAACTTAGAATCACCTTTGGTAGAAAAAATCTCATCTTCATATGTTTGATGTATCGTAAGTGTGTATATGTCTTATGTGAAGTAGTCTTTAGGGTCATTTAGGTATGCTTAAGGAGGTTGTACGGGCGGTCTCTTTTGTGTTGCTTAAGTGAGTCTTAGCATAACTTTTAGTGAGAAAACTACATGCTAGAAACTGATAAAAAGGAAGAAGAAGCAATTCACAGTACACTAAATATAGCTTACTGTAAGGTTGCTCCAATAATGTGATTAATCTCTTAAATTTTATCTTACGTGCTTATTAGTTGGTAAATGTTGTTATTATGATTATGATATGATTTTGAAATGAAAAGATGCATATTTCAAATAAATGTTCATTTTCATGATTTTTTAGACATTATACCATACTTAGTACATGTGGTTGTACTAATCCATGCTTTTATCTATCTCAATTGTTGTTGGTAAGTGAGGAACATTTTTAAAGCAAGACTTTGATCGTAGTGTCATTCAAGTGAAGTTGAAGTATGTCCTGAATTGACTTGAGGGCACATATAGATGTCTTTTACAAACTAAGTAATTCTATATTAGTATTGTGTATGGTCCGTGTCCCAAAAGTATTCGTGTCTCAAGTTTGATGATATTGACACTTATTGCTTCTATCATTTCTAATGAAAGATGTTATTTAAGATATTTCTAAAGTTTTGTTAAAAATCTTAATTCCGCACTACTTTTCATTATGTATAAGCGATGAATGATATGTAAGATCTTGTAAAAGAGCTCCGAGAGGTCAAGTACACCAAAGGCAATTCGAGATTGACCCTAACTTCTAGGGTGTGCTTTCGGGATGTGATAGAAGAATCTATCGATGAAATCCGTCTTGAAGGCTCCCCAAGAAATTCGGCTTTTTATAACTGGCCTCCCATTCTTCCATTGTTTATACCACACTTCAGCTACATCATTGAGTTTGTAGGTAGCTATTTATGCCTTATTTTGAGAATAAACTCCCATAGCATCAAGACCTTTGCAAACTTCATCAAGAAGCCCATATGGATCCTCCTCCACCTTAGAACCATAGGAAGTAGGGGGATTTATCCTTGTGATATCACTTATCCTTGATGCAGTGGTGTTAACATTGGGATTCAATTGCACCCTTGTATCCCTAGCAACTTGGGTACCAACACTAGCAAGTTTTGAATGGCCGAACTTATCTCCACGTTAGACATAACCCTTCTTCGATATGAACTTGAAGGTTTTGAGGAGCTTGAGAGGTAACTGCCTCATTAAAATTCTCCTCTCCGACCCTTCGGTCATTGTTCCTTCTTGTATTCAGTTCCTATAAGAACAATAAAGAGGTTAGAAGAAAAGGAATAATTGGAGCTAGTACTTTTAGGCACGAATAAGGAAAAACAAGAGTGTGAGAGTTCCTAAGAATCACATAGTCTCTCATTCATAAGTGTGGCACCCTTTACAATTATGAATAAGACCCTGCATAGACATTGTTTAGTCAGACATCAATCCTATAATTACTAAACCTCATGCTCTGATACCAAGTTTGTTACTACCCAAAGTACCCATTAGGCATAACCGGCGTCATCGTTCTTGAAGAGGACCAAGACAATCCTTTTAGCATTCGTCATAACATATCATAGGTCAAAAACATGGAAAAAAATAAAACTTTAGCTAATATAGCAAGGAGGTTTACATAGACCTCTACAGAGGAAGCATACATAGGATCCTCACATAAACAACATACAACGTATAGGAATTTAGTCTAATACTTTGTCTAATCTAATCAATCTAAATGAAGTCAACAATCCAGGCAAAGCCCTTACACAAGAATTTGGGGATTTGGGGGAAAGACATGGTTCAAGGGAAACCCAATTCATCAATTAACCTTCAATTCATACCGATAAAAATTAATTCATCATAATTCATCACAATTGATTCACAATATCGTATTAGAAAGAAGACCCCTGGGAGGTGAAAAATCCTTGTTTAAGGGGAATATGAAAATCATCATTTGAAGGACCTCTTGTGGAAAGGAATCCCAAGAGTGGATGAAATCATACCTTATAGATGAGAAAGACACAAAATTTAGTAGAGTCTTAAGGGATTCGGTCTTCTTCTTTAAGCTTTAAAGATTCTTCATTGGGGGATGAGCAGATAGAGCATATAAAGAGAAGGGAGACCTTTTGGGATTCGTTTTGGGGTTTCGATTTGACTGAGTCATTGTGAGGAAAAACTGATTTTAACTCAATATATAGGCCCCCATGAAACACCAAAAAGACCCCACACTTAAATTGACTCTTTAATGAACTCAAACTCGAATTTGATTTTCAGATTTTTTTCGTCGGGGAACAAATTAGCGTCGGAGCTGTACCCGCAAGATTTACAAAATTATTTATCGTAATAGTCAGTCTTTGAACTTCCCGCGACGCGAGATTACCTTTTAACCTTGGTGAACCATGTCCGCGATGCAGACTTGCTCCCTCAAAGAACAGAAGTTGCTGCCTCTTGGCAGCTTGCTTGGTGCAATGTGGGGTCCCCCTCGGGCGATCCTTGGGGGGCCAGACCCGACTTTTTAACCCTATATACTAGTTTTTACATCCTTAATGTAATTTTAAAAGTTTTTGACTTCATATGGCCCTCATAAACCTTCACCAAACCTAGGGACGTCAACTTGTTAAATTTTTCTAGTTTCCGAACGTTAAGGTTTTTCTTTAATGTTCTTGATCCAATAATTCTCAACAAAGTTATTAATACTTATTTAGGTCTAAAACCATCAGTACTCAACATAGGACACTCTAGTATAAGTCATAGAATTTCCGGTTGTGTCATTTTTACTTACGAGTTCTGTGTGTCTAGAGCCTTTTTGTAGTAGTTTGAACATATTTTTATGTTTCTTTTGCACGAAAGTTTTACGGAATAAAAATGTCGAAGGAAGGTTGAATTAGTGCAGAGAGGCAACCTACGAAGGTCATCAACGTCCCATCATTCAATCAACAGTCCGTAGGTGGTGACCGTTGTAGACACGTAATTTTGACTGAATTTAAGTTTAACACCAATTTTTAGAGCATAAATAATTTTATCAATCTAAATTAAATATATTTTGCCTTATTTATTTATTTACTCAAAGCAATTAATAATTATATAATTATCATTTTATATATATATATTTAATAAAAAAAAAAGAAAAAAAAAAGAAACACACAAACCCATTTATCCACTCCCCATTCCCCACTTCCCCCACGACCTGCACACGTACACACTACTACACGATATTATATACAGGCACACACGGGAAAGAAAAAAAGAGAAGATCAGAAGAGAAAAAAAAATAAAAAGGAAGGAAACACACACGTAAAAATATTATTCTCATCTTTTTATTTTTTTAAAAAAATCACAAACAAAGGTTGAGTTTTGAGGTTCACTTTCGTGGTTTCAAGTTCGTGGTTCCTTGTTAGGATTATATCCTTTCCCTGAATTTGATTTTTGCAACAGGTATTATTCAATATTCATTTATAATATTATATTCATGATTATGTAGTGTTTATTTTCCATGTTATGAATTTAATCATGTTCTAGGTTGGTTCAACCTTTTCATTATAATATTGAAATACGGTAAATATGTGTATATTGTCAAATTTAGAACAAATTATGTATAGTATTGTATTTTAATCTTTATGTCTAGTATCTGGTGAAATCGTTCTTGCTCCTATTTAATCATAGTAATTAATATTTAGTTTTTTAAAAAAAAAACTTATTTTTATATATTTATTAAATTGAAGCATGAGAAAAATTATTTAAATGATTGCATGTTCCATATAATCTGTGAAGTTAATTCCGACAGTACGCCTCATACTTATTTATTTGTTTGTTTAATTCCCCTTATAATTTTTAGTATGCATACTTTAATGTGAATATAAATTTAATTGCTTAAAACATAATCTCTTTGTTTGTGCCTAAGTATACTAGATTAGTAAAATAGTTTATGATAATATTGAATGAGAAAATTTGTGAGATAGAGTTGATTTGCAATTTATTTAATGCTAATGTTGATAATCATCTAAAGAAGACTATTGAATATTATATTGAAAAAATATTATTGAATTGTTATAATATGCTTACTATTTTTTTTTTTTCAAATGATAAGAAATGAAAAATAAAACAAAAACAATGTAAACATTACCTACCTACATATATATATTGATGAAACCAAAAAAGAGAAAGATGGGAGAAAAAAATAAGAAAAGAAAAGAAAAGTAGTGAAGAAGGAACGTTCGTATTAGAAAAAGAATAATAAAAATAAAAAATATATATATAATAAAAAGAATGTAAAAGATGTACACAAAAAAGTAAAAAAAATAAATACTTTAAAAATGAAAAGATACAAAAAGTATAGTGCTAAAAATATGTAAAATATTTTATTATTATCATTAAAAAAACAAAACTATTAAAAAGGGTAAGAAAAGAAAAAGAAGAAAAATCAATGTAAAAAATAAAAAAACATAAGGAAATTTAACAAGAAAAAACGTGAAAAATTAGTATAAAAAGAAATAAGAAGAGAGAAACAAAAATACAATAAAAAAAACAATAAAAAAAATAAAATAAAAGAGAGAAATTAAGAAGCAGGCAAATGTTGAAAGCATGAAAAATAAATAAATAATTAATAAAAATGTGTAAAAACTTCACATGTTTATAAAATAGTGCAGTTTTAAATATGTTAATATAAATCAAAGAATGAGGGTAAATACAGTTGTCTTAATAATATAATATTCAAAAATTTGTTTAAGTCATAGAAGTCCATAAAGTGACCGTGCTAGAACCACGGGACTCGAGGGATTCCTAACACCTTCCCCTCGGTCAATAGAATTCCTTACCCGAACTAGTTCGCAGACCAAACAAAGAGTCATTTCCTTTTGATTAGGGATTAAAAAAGAAGGTGACTTGGAACACCGTAACTCAATTCCAAGTGGCCACTCTGAAAAAACTAAAATAATCCCCTAATTAATTACGTCACTTAAATTGGAAAAAACCCTTACGCCGCTGCGCGAAAAAGGGGTGTGACATCTCTGGCGACTTCACAGGGGATCCTAGAATTCGAGCTTGTAAACATAGACTTCTACATGACTTTATTATGTATTTACATACTCATCTATTTGTGGATATTGTATTTAATGACATAATATGTTATTTGCTTGCTTATTTACCCTTCTGATAATATGTGAATTATAATATAACTATCTTTCCTCGCGCATCCATCTGAGTCTTCTGAGATACTTTATTCGGAGATGCGATTACGCTCCCGAGCCATGAGATACCAGAGATGCGGCAACGCTCCTGGGAAGGATTCTATAGTAACACATGTCTTAGGATGGGAAGGACTAACAGTGAGGCCAGAAAGCCCTGCTACTGGTAAGCTGTCCCTTCTCGACTCGAGTAGTCCGCTCGTTTTATGGCCAGTCTAGACACCTTCCCTATTAGATTGTTTACCTAGTAAAACAAGCCTCAACAATGACTATCCCTAATAGGATTCGATTTATCTGCATCATGCATAATGTTGAATTAATGGGGAGCTCGACACAAGGGTCGAGCCTGTCTAGGAGAAGTATCCCTACTTGAGACTATCATGTACATTATTTGTGTTACTTGTTGCATTTTTGCGAAGACTATACAAATGTTGATCGGCTTTAGATGAATGAATTATAATTAAAAATTAATTATAATGAAAAATACCAAATTAAAGTTTTGACGTAATCCTTTTATTAAACACAGTTTTTTCCATCAAAATTCATATTTCTTTTACAAATAAAAAATCTATTATTACCATCAATGTTTTTCTAAAAAAAGATTGAAAATTTAATCATCAAAAAATAAAATACAATCGAATATATTAATATTTTTAGTTTTGGAAAAATTTTAAGGGCTATTTATATATATATTATTTTTTTTCTCTCATTCTACCTTTAATAACTATTTTTTTAAAAAAAATAATTGTAAAAAAAAAATTATTTTTTTTGTGTGTGTATATGTATGATTATTTTATTTAAAATAACAATAATAAAAAATTTACTTTTTTTTGTGTGTATGATATTTATGTTATTCTTCTTTTAAAAAAAATATTTTATTAAAAAAATAATAAAAAATTACTTTTTTGTGCGTATGATTTTTCCGTTATTCTTATTAAAAAAAAAATATTTTTTATTAAGCCTAGTTTGTCAATATCATAATATAGGAAAATATGAATCCATATGGAAAGGGAGATAAGAGACAAAAAGAGGATCAATCACCTCGATTCATGATATTGGATAAGGCCCCGACACTCTTGAAGACATGGTATGAAAATATGACAAACCATGGAAAGGGAATGGTGTTCAAATGCTTGGGATTTTTACGAAGCCTTTTGTATGTTGAGCCATGACGGGATTTGATAGAAGCACTAGTGCATTTTTGGGACCCGTTAAGGAATGTATTCCATTTTTCTGGTTGTGAACTCACCCCCACCCTTGAGGAGATAGGGGCATTCATTGGAAAGTGTAAACATCTTCATGAAGCAGAGCCTATGATACCAAAACATATTAATGGGAGGAGGTTTCTAGAATTACTGCATATAAATGAGAATGACATAGGTGATTGTCTCGATAATGGATGGGTTCCGTTAGAATTTTTGTACAAAAGATATGGAAAAAGTGATGGATTCGAAGTGTATGGAAAGAAACTCCATAATAATGGGTGTCGTCTGACCTGGGAAGCACACAGTTATGATGCCTTCGTGGTGGCTTTTTTGGGGATCATGGTATTTCCAAAAAAGGGAGGTAAGATTAGCATGAACTTAGCTTCAGTAATTACAGCTTTTGAGAAAAAGCCTAATATCACCCTCGTACCAATGATTCTGGCAGACATCTATCGTGCTTTAACTATTTGCAAGGATGGAAAAGACTACTTTGAGGGATGCAATATGTTATTACAACTATGGATGATTGAACACATTCGTCATCACCCTTATGCAATGGACTTTAAAGTAGAATGGAATGATTATATTGGAGGCCACAAAGAAAGAATCAAAGATCATAGTTTTCCGAAGGGTATTGAAGCTTGGAAGCAACACCTCAATAATCTGACTGCTGAAAAGATTGTGTGGAATTATCATCGGTTTCCATCGCCCGAGGTGATATACATTTCTACTTTTCGATCATTCATTGTCCTAATGGGTCTTCGAGGTATCCAACCTTACATGCCATTTAGAGTCATGCGACAACTTGGGCGACGCCAGTTTCTACCACCTAATGAAGATATGCGTGAATTCATGTATGAGTTTCATCCCAAGATACCTGTAAGGCAATCAGAGATATTTAAGATTTGGGGGATGCATACTCTCAAGTCCCCACGATATGGTGAAGGATCGCACAAGAGGCGAGGTGGAC